>NC_086451.1:249134463-249279463 GCF_028390025.1 Pseudophryne corroboree | reverse complement strand
ACTGCCTCTTGCAAAGCCGTGTCCTTCGTTTCCACTGAAGACGGGCTGGCACAAAAAAAACTTTTGAGGAGGGTGTGATAGACTGCTGCCAGATCTGTGCAAATTGAAGACGTTGGCCTCCCACCCTGGGATCCCCAAGGTGGATGTCCTCACCATCAGGCTGATGGCTTATCTTCTGATTGAGAAGCTGGTCCTCTGGTAGCCCAAAGCTTTTTAGTCTTACCAGACTTCTTGTATTGGGACTGTTTGCCATCACCCTTTCCTTTTGCTTTTCCTTGGTTCCAAAAGGGCCGAAAAGCAGGAAATCTGTCTTTGAATTTGTGTGTGCAAGGAAACTTCACTTTCTTGGAATCTGCTTCTGACTCTAAAATACTGTTCAATTCTTTACCAAAAAGAATATCTCCAGTAAAAGGCAAAGACTCCAGATCCTTTTTGGAATCTGAGTCAGCTTTCCATGTACACAGACAGACATATATAGTGGCAGAGGCTCAATTAGCTTAGTGATATCATTCAGGTGCTTGAAAGGGAGGGGTATTTCTAAGCAAGGAAAAAAAAAAAAGGCATTTTGTTTCCCCCAGCACTCTGAATGATAACAGTAATCAGATTTAAAGCTGATACAATATTAGAATTCGGAGATCTCAGTTACATATATTTGTGCAAATGTATGAATAATCCCCAAAGCCGCGTCAAGGCTCTCTGTATATTTGAGGTCCCTAGCGCTATATCTAGGTGCAGGGTGTTCACCCAAAAAAATCAGCATAAACCAGAAATCCCAGTGCAGCATACCAGTGAAAAAAACTATAGTGTTAATAAATTATTGTTAGGAAGCTGAGGCCCCCCTTTTTTCCACTATATTTGTGTATATATTGTACACTGGAAGGCAAGGCTTCCTTCCTCTGGTATTGGCACTCCTCCCATTCACCCTCAGGTGTTTTAATTAGCTAGGCTCCTGCATTTCAGATCACACATTGATAAGGCCCTATTTAGAGGTAAGTCCTGAATAATTTATAGAATGTGATAGTATTAGGAATGTTAGGGACCCATGTGATGAAGTCACCTGGCCCGCATATTTGCGCAAATGTGTGCTAAGAACTTCAATTATACTCCATGTTAATTGTGAGGGTTTATTTAAATTATTTTTACTATCAGTGTTCTTAGTGCTAAGAGTGTGCATCTGCATCTCTCTTCCTCCAACACAATCCAACCCTACCTTGCTTTGCACCAGCATTGAGGATCGGATACAGAGCAAAACTGACAGAATTATAGTAGTCAGCAATCACACTAGCAGTCACAGTTTATACATTAGTATAATAAACAATATGAGCACATAATCAACTACAAATACATTTCAAGTATGTAGGAGAAACATATTACTGCATTACCTTATATAGGAGTTTTACCCGTATTCAGTCGCACGAGAAAACAGCAGCAATAGTTTACAGACTCATATGCATGAAGCACTTATCCAACTATTCGTACTCAAGGGTAGATAGCGACTTAGTGCTCTATTGCCAGGCTCAGGAGAGTGGGATACAGGGAGACTTCACCCCGCTTTCAGGATCGATCAATACGTTAGTGAATGCCGAGTGGATCCAGACACTAATAGTGTACACTCACCCCATGAACCTATAGTGAACACAGACGCCCAAGTGAACACTGAGACGCCCAAGTGAACACTGAGACACCAGTCACACAGTCGCCTATGCTGCGACTAGATCCTTTTAGATACACAGCGTCTCAGATGGAAGCGGGAACTCAGTTCAGTTTCTCCCGACATGGTCATGAACCGGGGGAGGGACGACCAAGGAAGCGTCTGACTCCCCACTGCTGACAAGAACCCTAGGGATTGCGGCCTCATACTACCCCTGGAGCCTATGATACCTAGGGCCTAAGCCCTGGTGCACTCTAGGTGGCAGCCCCGTCAGCGACTGTTTGGTAGTCTCCTCCCAAAACAGCGTTGCTGTGTCCTTGTTTCCCCTCTAAGCAGGACCAATGCCTTACCTTCTCCCCGTGCTCCAGTCATAGCCTGGTAACGTCTGCTGCACTTGCTAGTACATCCTACACAGACGCCCGGAGAAACAGCACTGTACACGTCAGTAAGCGTTGTCACAACCCGGCGAGGAGTTGTTGAAGCGACCCTTTCTAAGGTACGATAAGAGGCTTTTTAGAAAGATCACGCAAAAAAAAATAGTAAGACTATAAAAATAAAATAAAAAAAGCTTATGTCTGCTAAAAACCAGCAGCCTATTTGACCATGGTCCAGCTCCTGCAGCACCAAACAAAAAATTGATTTGCCTGAGCCAGGAGGCGGGGATACATGGACGGGCCCGTTGCATGCAGAGAGGCGGAAAGCTTTGACCGATTGGTGCAAATCAGCGGTCGCGTCATCATATCCCAATGCTATCCTGTGGATAACCTGTGGACCCTGCCGGAGAAATTCAGTAATCACTTCAGTTGTCATTTCCCTATTTATTCAGTTACAGGATGTTTTCGTTTTAGACCTGTACCATCACCATTCACTCCACCGACCATTCTAGCACTGTGCTTAAGTCAAAGAGCTATCTGACCTTCAGATAATAATCTTGTAAGAAAAACAGCGGCTTTCTGACAAACCTTTATACAATGAAGGTTTTACAGTCCACCCCTAAAGTGATATCTTAAGTAGAAACAAACCACAATTATAAACCATACACACCAAATACAATGCAGCAATAGACAGACAAGAACATGAAATTCAGACCTGAAATGTGTGGAAGGTGGTGACCCCAATTTGTTTCTTTATTGAACAACCAAAAATACACCGCAATGTAAATAGAATGCAAGGTTCGTTATTCTTCTACTAACCTGGAATATTGATGTCTGAATAAAACATTTTTTCATAGAGGCACATCGCTTCCTTTTCATGAAAAGGAAGTGCCCCTGGACCTGAGGTATTCTACTGTAAATTATAACGCTTCCCTGCTGAAATAGGTCATGTTGGCAAGCCTGTAATCTCAGTTAACTAGATTGGGTGATTCAAGATAAAAGAAAGCAGAGGGCAGGTTAGGGCATATGAGCATTGCAGTCTTATTAAAACCTATCCACGTCACTCGGTTTTCAGCTGCTGATTAATGCCTGAAAACCATATTAAAATGGATTTTAAAATTTCTCATGGGCCAGTTTCCACCACTGCGTTCTGACATCTTAAATAGTGCATTTGAAATGGTACACCCTGGCATGACCCAATACTCATGTGTAAAGTGCGCAACCACTATGATAGTTTGTGCAATAATCAAAAGACACGTAAACTGCATCACTAACGTATGTCCAAGACAAACATCAGTTCATGCATCTTACTTTCCCCCATTGCATAAGTGTGAATGAGTTCTAAAAGTCATTCTTTGTATTGTAATACAAAGTAGTATTATTTGAAGCTGCATGCAATTACCATACATTTGTAAGGCTGTCCTGAAATACTATGCACAATTGTACAAGGATAGGTATTCATTTATTTTCTGTAAATAAACAAAAATTCTAGCACAGTCGTCACCCAATAGGACATGGCATAAACGTAGTCCTTCAAGCCACAACTACATGTCAGGCACTTTTGAGTGATTGTTTCTGGTTATGCAAGCTTATCATTCAAGTAGATTCAGCACAGTGAAATAAAAAGGGACAACAAAAGTAGAAAGCACACATACATTTCATATAAATGGAGTATAGATGTCCCTCCAAAAAGGATCCCATTCACCGGATACAAAATGTTGCTCTCAATTTTCCACTCAATCATTACCCAAATAATTAATGAGAACAGGTTTTGTTTTTAGTTTAAAATGAATTACTCAGGACAGGTTACTATGACAAGAGCAGAACATCTTCTACTGAGTGGAACGGGACATGTTAGTGTCAGTTATAGGTGTGTTACTGACTGTCTAATAAACTGAACACGTAAACTTGCATCATGCCATTAGACACTGCATATTCGCTGTCATGTACAGTACATTTTCCTTATATTACCCCATGTAAGATAAATGGGGTGAACATTTTGAAAGTAAAAAACAAACAATTTTTATATTTTTTTTTTATCACATCCCAATATCATCTTGTTACCATAAAGTAACAAAGTGCTACTTCTAGCTACCAGTAGAAAGGAATCTGGAAATGCAAGTAGAGCTGTGAAAGTTGTGGCTTCATAGGTCACCTGTTACAATGGAAATCAAGACTTTTAAATGTAAGAAAGAAGCAGTTCATGTAAGAACTCAATATAAATCAATTGCTGGTGCAGAATTTCCCAAGTTTGCACCGAGAGAAAGGTTCAAGGTCTATTATTTCTTTTTTATAGAAGAAATCAATGGTTTGTGCTTTTAAACTTAAACAATTTCTAAGGATCTGGTGTGAGAGAGAGAGAGAGAGAGAGAGAGAGAGAGAGAGAGAGAGAGAGAGAGAGAGAGAGAGAGAGAGAGAGAGAGAGAGAGAGAGCAAGAAAGAGAGCAAGAAAGAGAGCAAGAAAGAAAGAAAGAAAGAAAGAAAGAAAGGAGTGAGAGAATTCTATATCACCTATAAAAACAGGACCAAGTTAAAAAATAAAACTATCCAAATTAAGCGTATGATGACAGCAGAAGGAATAAAGGAAAAACAAAACACTGTGGTCCAGGCTTGCAGGTGGATTCACATCCTATGCATAAATTGTACTGGGTAGGAGTGAAGCAATACAGAAATGAAACCTCACCGGCCATGTTCTGGACTCAGCAGCACTGGAAGGAGTTATGAAAACTGAAAAAGTACTTTTAACTGTACCTTGATAGGGGTGGGATAAGTGGGGTATTACTGCATTTGACTAAGGCACTGCATTAAGTCTTTGGTTCCTGGTTACCAACATAAAAATGTAATCTCATTCAGAATTAATCCTTCACTGCAGAAGGTGCCCTGGGTGGCACAATCTGTGCTGTTAAACCTCAGCAGAAGTTTTAAAAGAAGGAGTCGCATGAACTATCATCTGTGTTTCTTTCCAATGGCTCCAGTTTCATGTCAGTTGATCTGTATTTCATCTATGTCATGAGAAAGCTATTCAAAAAAATAAAATAAAATTATAACACATTTTCATATTGTAGTGAACAACAGACAGGGAGCCATTATGAAAACTTTAACTGTAAATCTGCCCATTCCCCTGGGCAGGAAATTGCTTTTTATACTATCATATCACCACCCATGTTACACTGGGGTCATTCCACATCAACTGAAACCATACAGAATTTCTCTTACCTTTAGGTTTCCCAATATTTATTGCACTATGTATACTAAATGGAACATCAAAGCAGACTACAAATCTTGAATTTTATATAGTTTGCAATAAGGATTTGGGCTTTCAAGAACCCTCAGGGTTTTGTATGCTCACAAGTACCAAAATCTAATTGTCTCAGGCAGTTAATAGATTTTCAAAACATTCCAAAAAATATGTTTTTCCAAAAATTGCTCAAAAAATAGGATTTTAAATTACCTACCGGTAAATCCTTTTCTCATAGTCCGTAGAAGATACTGGGGTCCACATTAGTACCATGGGGTACAGACTGGTCCATTAGGAGCCTTGGGCACTTTAAGAAATCAATAGTGTGCACTGGCTCCTCCCTCTATGCTCCTCCTACCAGACTCATTCTAGAAACTGTGCCCGAAGAGAGGGACATACTTTGAGAGAAGGATAGTGGTGAGATTCCGAACCAGCACACACAACAAGAGGAAGCCAAGCTAACCAAACTTGAAACAGGAACAGCTACGGCCGAACCAACATTACTTAACCAAGTAACAGTGCAGGAAGAACAAAATCACAGGGCGGGTGCCCAGTATCCTCTAAGGACTATGATAAAAGGATTTACTGGTAGGTAATTAAAATCCTATTTTCTCTTATGTCCTAGAGGATACTGGGGTCCACAACAGTACCATACACCATGTACCAAAGCTCCCAAACCGGGTGTGAGTGTGCCGAGGTCCCTGCAGAACCGATTTACCAAACTGAAGGTCCTCAGAGGCCAAAGTATCGAACTTGCAGAACTTGGCAAACGTGTTCGAACCAGACCAAGTAGCTGCTCAGCAGAGCTGTAAGGCCGAGACACACCGGGCAGACGCCCAGGAAGAACCCACCGACCTAGTAGAGTGGGCATGTACAGATCTAGGAACCGGCAAACTTGCCGTAGAGTAATTATATAGAGGGTTATACCAGCGCTGGCTGTTTGTTAATAAATAGAACGTAAAAACTTGTTAATAAACATAACACATTTACTATATGCAAAGTGAGTAATAAAAACAATATAAAATCACATCATATTTTATAGTGCCAATAATAATACAGCCACTGATCGCCTGATTTTCACTTATGGCTAGGGAAACCATGAAAATTAATTAGGACCCACAGTCTATGACAGATGGTTATATCTAGGTCTGTAATTTTTACCAGTAGTGTTGGTGGGAAAAGCAGTCCCTTGATTTCATCAGCTGGGATGTCCTTTTAATGCTGAGAGAATGTCCAACTGCTGGAGTACCTAGACCTGTTGAAGAAATTGGACTCCTTTAAGGATCAGCTGGGATGTCCTTTATATGCTGAAGATATCCAATAGCTGCTGAACGATGAAAAGTAGGTCACAGTGTAGGTGCTAGTTCCCAAATAGTGCCAATAGTACGGATTGCATCCAGTTATAGCATCAGTGGCGTAAGGGCTCAACGCGTTTCGCTGGTGTAAAGCATGTCCAGCTTCCTCAGGATCACCTGAGGAAGCTGGACATACTTTACACCACCGACCAACTTTTCATCGTTCAGCAGCTATTGGATATCTTCAGCATATAAAGGACATCCCAGCTAATCCTATAAGGAGTCCAATTTCTTCCAACAGCTTTTCCCACCAACACTACTGGTAAAAATGACAGACCTAGATATAACCATCTGTCATAGACTGTGGGTCCTAATTAATTTTCAAGGTTTCCCTAGCCATAAGTGAAAATCGGGAGATCAGTGGCTGTATTATTATTGGCACTGTAAAATATGATGTGATTTTATACTGTTTTTATTACTCACTTTGTACATAATAAATGTGTTATATTTATTAACAAGTTTTACTTTCTATTTATTAACAAAAAGCCAGCACTCGTATAACCCTCTATATAAATTATTTTTAATTTTTATCGGGGACCCAGACCACCCCACTACCAGCAGCTGTTGATAGCGCACCTGTATACATTTTTTTTCTCTCTTGCCGTAGAGTAAGCATGCTGGATAGTAAGCTTGATTCAGTGAGCAATAGACTGCTTTGAAGCAGGACACCCAAATTTATTGGGATCATAGAGAACAAACAGCAAGTCCGATTTTCTGTGACGAGCTGTCCGTTTGATATAGATTTTCGAAGCCCGCACAACATCCAGGGACTTTGAAGTGGAAGAGGTGTCAGTAAGCACCGGAACCACAATAGGCTGGTTGATGTGAATCGCAAACACCACCTTTGGAAGAAATAGCTGACGAATTCTGAGTTCAGCTCTATCTTCATGAAAAATCAAACAGAGGCTCTTGTGAGACAACGCCCCAATTCCGACACATCTTGCCGAAGCCAAGGCCAGCAATGTGACGGTCTTCCACGTAAGAAACTTTACATCAACCTCCTGTAAAGGCTCAAACCATTCAGATTGTAGAAACTGCAACACCATCTTGAGATCCCTAGGTGCCGTGGGAGGCTGGATGTGCAGAACACCTTTTAAGAACGTCTGAACCTCAGGGAAGGATGTCAACTGTTTTTGGAAGAAAATGGATAAGGCCGAAATCTGGACTTTTATGGAGCCCAGGAGTAGGCCCACATCCACACCAGACTACAGAAAAAGCAGAAAACAACCCAGTTGAAATTCCACCGCAGGAATTTTCCTGTTTCCACACCAAGACACATTTTCTCCAAATCCGGTGGTAATGTTTAGACCTTACCCCTTTTCTGGCTTGGATCAGGGTAGGAATTACCCTGTCCGGAATTCCTGTCCGGGCTAAAATTTGACGCTCAACTTTCAAGCAGTCAAACGTAGCCGTGGTAAGTCTTCATAGACGAACCTTGTTGCAGAAGGTCCTCTTGGACAGGTAGAGGCCACGGATTCTCCAGAAGCATGTCCATTAGATCCGTGTACCAAGCCCTTCTTGGTCAATCTGGGAGCAATGAGAATTGCCTGAACCGTTTCCCTTTTTATTCTTTTGAGAATTCTTGGGATCAATGGAAGTGGTGGAAAACCACACACCATCTGGTAGGCCCATGGATCCACCAGAGCGTCCACTGCCATTGCGTCTCTTGACCTGGAACAATACCACCAGAGTTTCTTGTTGAGACGAGAGGCCATCATGTCGATATGTGGAGTTCCCCACCGACTCGCCATGCACCCGAACACCTCCGAGTGAAGGCCCCACTCTCCTGGGTGGAGGTCGTGCCTGTTGAGGAAATCTGCTTCCCAGTAGTCTGCGATCTTCATTCCGGGAGTAGACAACGCCACAGCGTGTCTTTCTGCCCAGAGTAGAATCCGTGTTACCTCTGACATTGCTGCTCTGCTCTTCGTTCCGCCCTGTCGGTTTATGTACGTTACCGCTGTCGCATTGTCCAACTGAAGCTGGATCGCCTGATCTTAAAAAAAAAAAAAAAAAAAAATAATGTGCTGGCTGTAGAAGGGCGTTGTATATGGCCCTTAGTTCCAGAATGTTGATTTGAAGAATGGTTTCCGGACAACCATTTTCCTTGGAAGTGTTCCCCCTCGGTGACTGCTCCACAATCTCTGAGGCTTGCGTCTGTGGTTAACAGAATCCAATTTCGAATCCCGAACCTCCGGCCCTCGGTTAGGTGAGAAATCTGGAGCAACCACAGAAGAGAAATCCTGGCTTTTGGTGACAGACGAATCCTCTGGTGCAAGTGGAGATGCGATCAGGACCATTTGTCCAACAGGTCCAGCTGGAAGGGTCAGCCGTGAAAACCTTCCGTACTGCAGTACCTCGTAAGTGGCTACCATCTTTCCTCGAAGGCGAATGCAGAGATATCCGGGTTGGTTTGAGAACATCCCGCACCATCAACTGGATCACCACTGCCTTCTCCAAATAAAGGAATACCTTCTGTACTTCCGTATCCAGAATCATCCCCAGGAACGGAAGCCTCCATGTTGGTTCCAGGTGAGATTTCGGTAGGTTCAGAATCCACCCGTGATCCCGGAGAAGCAGAGTTGAGAGGGCAATGCTGTCCTACAACCGCTCCCTGGATGGTTCTTTTATCAGCAGATCGTCCAGGTATGGAATTATGTTCACTCCCCGTTTGCGGAGGAGGAACATCTCCGCCATTACCTTGGTGAACACCCTCAGAGCCGTGGAGAGGCTGAAAGGCAGAGCCTGGAACTGGTAGCGACAGTCCTGTAAGGCAAACCTGAGATAAGCCTGATGAGGCGGCCAGATCGGGATATGAAGGTATGCATCCTTGATATCTAGAGACACCAAGAAGTCCACTTCCTCCAGACTCGAGATCACCGCTCTCAGAAACTCCATCTTGAATTTGAACACCCATAAATACAGGTTCAACGATTTAAGGTTTAAAATGGGTCTCAACAAACCGTCCGGTTTTGGTACCACAAACAAGTCTGAATAATACCCTCTGTTCCGTAGCGGAGGTGGAAATGGAACAATGACCCGAGTCTGTATCAGTGTTTGAATTGCATCCTGTAAATTTATACTTGCCTCCTGAGAAGCTGGTAAGCCTGACTTTAAGAAATCTGTGAGGTCCTGAAACTCCAGTCTGTATCCCTGGGCGATGAGCTCTTTGACCCAGGGATCCTGGCATGATGTCGCCCATAAGTGACTAAAATCTTTTAACCGGGCTCCCACCTGCCCGTCTTCCAGGCAGAGAGGTCCACCGTCATGCTGAAGGTTTTGAGGAAGCAGAACCGGAGTTCCGTTCCTGTGAACCTGCAGTTGCTTGTTTTCTGGGCTTACCTCTATCGCCTTTGAAGAACCCTTTGCTATATTTAAAAAAAAAATTGTCCGAAAGGACTGCAAAGTCGGAGCAGAATAGGCCTTCCTAGCTGGGGGAGACGCTGCGGAAGGAATGTATGTAGACTTACCCACCGTAGCCTTGGATACCCACATATCCAGTTTGTCACCGAACAGGGCCTCGTCTGTGTAAGGTAGGCTCTCCACCCCCTTTCTGGAATCCGCATCTGCCGTCCACTGATGTAGCCATAGGCCCCTGCATGCAGACATGACAGTGGTGCGTGCATGGAGCAATCTGATTTCTTTTATGGCTTCCACCATAAAATTTGCAGAGTCCTATATATAGGTGGACATTCAGAGCTGAACGCTCGCTAGCAGTTTTTAGGAGCCGTGCAAAAGCTATGCTGCCTCCCACTGGGAGTGTATTTTAGCTGTAGCCGCTCTGCGATCCTTTCGTTCGCACTTCTGCTAAAAGTTTTTTTGTGCAATTTCAGAGTAGCTCAAAACCTACTATGCGATTGCGATCACTTCAGACTGTTCAGTTCCTGTTTTGACGTCACAAACACTCCCTGCGTTCGCCCAGCCACGCCTGCGTTTTTCCGAACACTCCCTGAAAACGGTCAGTTGACACCCAGAAACGTCCACTTCATGTCAATCACTCTGTGGCAGCTAGTGCGACTGAAAAGTATCGCTAGACCTAGAGTGAAACTACATCGTTCGTTGAAATAGTACGCGGCGCATGCGCATTGCGCCACATACGCATAAGTGCCGCGCAAAAGCGTCTTTTTTGCCTCATCGCTGCACAGCGACCGAACGCAGCTAGCGGTCAACTTGAAATGACCACCTTAGTTAGTTAGAACAATATTAATCACCAAAAAAAAAAGAGAAAAGAGAATTGCGCTCATAGGCTCATAGTGAGTCTCTAATAAATTCTAATAATATAATATATGATCAGAGCCGGTAAATAAATTAAAATAATTCACTTTTCTTCTGCTATATGCTGTTTGAACACGGCACAATTTATCCAGTGCACTGATTGCTCAGAAGAGAAGTTTTTATTCACAATTTAGTTGCTATTAAACACTGCTGGCCAGCAAGTAACCTCTCAGTTTGTTTACACAGGATGTATTAAGTATTCATTGGCTATTATATACTGATGTTATTTTTAGTAGAGTACTTATTAAATTATTTTAATTTATTTACCGGCACTGATCATATTATATTATATTATTAGAATTCATTAGAGACTCACTATGAGCGCAATTCTTTTTTTGGTGATTAATATCTTACTGGACAATCTAGATACCGATGCGTCAACAATCGGTGAGTTTTCCCCATTTTTTTTCTATCGTCCTGAGGAAAAGGGAAGGATGTCAGTAACCTTTTAGGGATATGAAACTTCTTGTCAGGATTAACCCAGGTTTCTTCAAATAGGTAATTTAATTCCTTAGATGCAGGGAAAGTAGCAGAGGATTTCTTTTTTACATTAAAACAAGATTCCTCCTCATCGCTTTGTCAGGAATATGCAGGACATCTCTAATAGCTTCTATGAGGGCCCGTATTCTCTGTGACAAAGCTGCATCCTCCTCCTTCCCGAGTCCACCTCACCCTCAACGTCCAATTCATCATCATCAGTATCAGTCTGCAGGATTTGGGCCAGTGTACGCTTTTGTGGACAAAGGTCAGGGGTTGGAGACGCCGGAATGGCCACAAACTCTAATCATCAGGTCATCTACCGACTGTCTTAAGTATTACATCTCCTTCTTATTTTGGGATAATTTATGGTAAATATTTCGAGATCATCCATTTCAATTAATCTAACCATACAGGTTAAGATCCACTAGCCTGAGAATGTGTACAATCCTGAGTACACTGCAGTGATCCCCCTGACTGAGAAAAACACTCTGCCGTGCATGAGACACACTCCTTTGACAGAGTAAAATAACACAGACACACACAGGACAATAGGTTAAAAGCACAGTTAACCAACACAGAGCACCCTAGGGAGAGACAGAGTACGATGGAGCCAGCCACACCGCGCCTCTATAGCCAATTTCCAAGTTTAGCTGGGTCGCAAACTAAGCACCCTTAATAAGGGCTTAGTATACTCCCCTTGCTATGACCCCCTGGTACTGCTGAGGTGATCTGGAGTCTTTGTGGAGGAGCAGCGCTTTCCTGCCAGCCTGTCTGTGTATAGCTGCAGAGAGAAAATGGCGCTGGTGAGCTGCTGGATCCACTCATAGTGAAGCCCCACTCCCTTAATGGCACGCAGTCTTCCCGGTTTTTTATACTGGCTGAGGTAATATTTCTGCTCTACAGTGGGTTAAAACCCCTGTAAGACGTACTGCCAGTGTGGGTATTAATAGTTATGGATTCAGCTCGTCCCTCACAGCGGACCCTGCATGTTTCTGAAGCCTTGAGCCGCAGATTGATTTTCAGCTCTGCGCTCCTACCCTTGTGCCGCCATTACAACCAGTGACCCGCTAACCGGGACGCCGGCCACCTACTCACCACTCTTCTTACTTCTGGCTCTGTTAGGGAATGCGGCGTGCTGCAGGTCTGTACGCTCGCGAATAGTACCCTCAGGAGCTCAGTGTCCTGTCAGCGGGGAACGGGACCATTAACCCTAAGGGAGGTTGGGCCGTTCATCCCCCTAAGTCCCACGAAGCAAGAAGTCTGGTGCCAACCATACCTGCCTGAAAAAAAAATAAAAAAAAAATTTGAAAATAAATAGAAACTCTTCAGGAGCTTCCCAAATGTGACCGGTTCCTCCGGGCACATTTTCTAAACTAAGTCTGGTAGGAGGGCCATAGAGGGATTAGCCAGTGCACACTATTGATTACTTAAAGTGCCCAAGGCTCCTAGTGGACCAGTCTAAACCCCATGGTATTAATGTGGACCCCAGTATCCTCTAGGACGTAAGAGAAATGTAGTTTTTTTAATGATTTACTTAGGTTTTAAATACATTTTCTTAACACATCAAATACGATTTTATAAAAATAAATAAATAACTATCTTAATATTGACATTTTATTTTCTTACATAACTTGATTTCATGAATTGTTTTATACCTGTTTAATAGGTTGGATACATTTAAGCATGTATTATATTTTTAATAGAGATTTTTTTAATTGAAAAAAATTAAAAGCCTGATAAAATAATTTGGGTAAGAATATATTTTAGGGACCCACCTGATGAGGTCACCTGCCCGAGGTAGGTTGGCCCATATAAGACTTTGTACAGGTCAATAGTAAAAAGGAAGAGCTGTTGATCAGCCATTGACCTTATTGCTTGATGTGTGACATAATGAGGACACTGTAAGAGTACTAGTATTAGTATGTGCAATGTGGTCAATTTGACTATTTAAGATTGGCTCCTGTAAGTGATGACATGGCACAACATGGCGTCTAATCCTCCATGTTGCTTTCATTGCTTATTATACTTTCATTGTGATGCCTGTCTGAAGCTATTTAACTGCTTGAAAATCCCCCAAACTGTGACAGCATACCTGACACAGATTGAAAGTCCCTTGCTGTTATATACAGTAGCTAAAGGTCACTGGAAAGGATCATAAGGCATTTGTTCCACTGCTGTAAAGGTGAATACCAAAAACATACATGCTTCTTCATTCTCATGTCTCTTCCCCTTAAGATTGTAGTTGAAGCTGCTGACAGTATCTGTAACTATTGCCTAGCCAATAGAATGCTTTAAATTATGTTCATACCTTATATAGAGCTAATATCTGGGCGTTTCATGTTTGTGTTATATAAGCTAGAAGCATGTAGCAGCATGGGGTTAACCAAAAGAACCTCAAGTCTGGTGTGAACGCAGCACAGCCAACTACCAGACTGGACATGTGCACGGCCAGATTTTCCTGCCTTTATCCAGCTCGATATTGCAGGTTGAGAAGGGGTTCCTGGATAATACAGTGCGACTGAATGGATTTCTTGAGCACGCATTGGCTGATAAGTAATTTCATTATTATGCTTTCAATTAAATATATACTCATCACTTGACACGCTGTTTTGCTTGCTTTCTTTAACCTTGAGTATATAAAGAATCCAGTTCAACCGGAAACACTGTATTTAATCAGTTTATCTGTATTATAGCATCAGTTATATTGTAAATGTGTATTTAAAGAATATTGTCCAGTCTGGTGATCCCCTCCAATTACTAGGACTGGAGAGAACTGGATTTCCCATGGTGCATGGTAAGTGCCTCATTTACACTGAAAGGTGCCCACTGTCACAGGAATATCACCACCAGACTGGCAGTCACAGCAACCTGCCAGGTGGGAGAAGGGGCAGTGGCTATGGACCATAATGACTACTGTTAGGATTATATTTGACCCAATCTTTGACCCAAAACAGAACCTTTGCGCTCAACGGGTGCTAACTTGGTAACAAGGAATAAAAGGAGGGTCTCGGAGGCACCAAGGAGTTGAGCTAGCGAGAGTTATTAAAAAGCTGTAAATCGTTTTCCAATTCCATTGAAGACAACAATGGAGTCTCGCTGAGCCAAAATAACAATATGAAGTAAGGTGCTGTAGAACTAGTGGTAACTGTGGAGGACCTGAGTTTCTGGCAAAACTAATAAGGTAGTCTTGTTGCTAGCTAATTATTAGGGAGTGTGCGATTATATTTTACCTGTAGGGATAGCCATGGTATTTGGATCTGAAGACAGAGAGCAGCCAGCTGAAGAATATCACCACCAGGCCCATCCCAGCGACACACATTACTATAAAGAGAATATGGCACAAATACATATTACAATGGATTAAATTACTAAAACTGTATTCCAGTCTTACACTTTTTATTATACAGTAGAGCTTCCTTCAAATGAAACGCGGAAAAAAAAAAAAAAAAAAAAGTACAAAAATTTAAAATAAGTTACATTTTTAAACACATTAAGACAAAGGTTCTCAAACGTGGTCCTCAGGGCACCACAATGTTCCAGGTTTTACAGTTTCCATCCTTGGCCATAGGTGACTTTATTAGCACCTCAGTCAATTTGATTTAACCATCTGTGTTGAGCCATATATATAGCTAAAACCTGGACTGTTGGGGTGCCCTGAGGACTGCTTTGAGAACCTTTGCATTAAGGGGAGAATTCAATTGATTTCGGTAAGTTTTACAGCAAAATAAATCATTGAATTACCCCTGTGGATCAATTAGCCATGGTAATTAACTGCGGCTAATTTAATTCTCCCATTTTACAGTTAAGGGACTAAATAACCGTATACAATTATCTTCTGTTCATGTCAGCATAACAAATCATGGAATAACCGCAATGGGAAATAAATCCTTAATGTAGTTGAACATTTAAACTTGTCCATATCGAATTCTTGTGTGAGCAATAGCCTCACTTTGAGGGGGGATTCAATTAGGCGTGGGGAAATGCTCCGGATTTCAAGCCTTAAACTATCCAATTATGCAGCATTTTTCCAGCGTGATAAACCCTGGGTTAATGCATGCTAACCCATAGATTTGCACACATTGCTGTAATCTATGGGTTCCCTGCACATTAAATGCAGTGTCTGCATTTTAACACAATTTTTCCTCACAACTCCTGAGGCTGCGGGGATATAATCCACTCACTGGGGTTTAGCATGGAGTTTGTACAGAGTGTTCAATTAGCTGCGGGGTAAACCTTGCGCCCAATTGAATTTGCTCCTTTATTACACTAGAATATATTTATTTTACTCTAATTCTAATTATGGGAGAGTGCGGACGACTCTGCAGCACCGACTGAGCAAACGCAAGGTCCTCATCAGCCAGGGTATCAAACTTATAGAACTTTGCAAAAGTGTTTGAACCTGACCAGGTAGCTGCTCGGCAAAGCTGTAAAGCCGAGACGCCTCGGGCAGCCGCCCAAGAAGAGCCCACCTTCCTAGTGGAATGGGCCTGTACTGAATTTGGTAACGGCAAATCCGCCATAGAATGAGCCTGCTCAATCGTGTTACAGATCCAGCGAGCAATAGTCTGCTTCGAAGCAGGAGCGCCAACTTTGTTGGCTGCATACAGGACAAACAGTGCTTCTGTTTTCCTAACCCGAGCCGTCCTGGCTACATAGATTTTTAAAGGCCCTGACTACATCCAGGGACTTGGAATCCTCCAAGTCACCCGTAGCCACAGGCACCACAATAGGTTGGTTCATATGAAATGAAGAAACCACCTTAGGCAAAAATTGAGGGCGAGTCCTCAACTCTGCTCTATCCACATGGAAGGTCAAATAGGGGCTCTTGTGAGACAAGGCCGCCAATTCGGACACCCGCCTTGCAGATGCCAAGGCTAACAACATGACCACCTTCCAAGTGAGAAATTTAAATTCAACCGTTTGAAGAGGTTCAAACCAGTGAGACTTCAGGAACCGCAACACCACGTTAAGGTCCCAAGGTGCCACTGGGGGCACAAAAGGAGGCTGGATGTGCAGGACTCCCTTTACAAAAGTCTGGACTTCTGGGAGATAAGCCAATTCCTTCTGAAAGAAAACAGACAGGGACGAAATCTGTACCTTAATGGAGCCTAATTTTAGGCCCATATCCACTCCGGTCTGTAGAAAGTGGAGAAAACGGCCCAGATGGAAATCTTCCGTAGGAGCATTCTTGGCTTCACACCAAGATACATACTTCCTCCAGATACGGTGATAATGTTTTGCAGTCACCTCCTTCCTAGCCTTAATCAGAGTATGGATGACTTCCTCCGGAATACCTTTCCCAGCTAGGATTCGGTGTTCAACCGCCATGTCGTCAAACGTAACCGTGGTAAGTCTTGGAACACGCAGGGCCCCTGTTGTAACAGGTCCTCCCTGAGAGGAAGAGGCCATGGATCTTCTGTGAACATCTCCTGAAGATCTGAATACCAGGCCTTTCGAGGCCAATCTGGAACAATGAGGATTATTTTCACTCTTTTTTGTCTTATGATTCTCAATATTTTTGAGATGAGAGGAAGAGGGAGGAACACATAGACCGACTGAAACACCCAAGGTGTCACCAGGGCATCTACCGCTACTGCCTGAGGGTCCCTTGACCTGGCACAATACCTCCGAAGCTTCTTGTTGAGCCGTGACGCCATCATGTCTATGTGAGGAATTCCCCAAAGACTTGTTATCTCTTGTGAAAACGTCTGGATGAAGTCCCCACTCTCCTGGATGGAGATCGTGTCTGCTGAGGAAGTCTGCTTCCCAGTTGTCCACTCCCGGAATGAAGACCGCTGACAGATCGCTTACGTGATTTTCCGCCCAGCGAAGAATCTTGGTGGCTTCCGCCATTGCCACTCTGCTCCTTGTCCCGCCTTGGCGGTTTACATGAGCTACGGCTTTGACGTTGTCTGATTGAATCAGAACCGGTAGGTCGCGAAGAAAATTCTCCGCTTGTCGTAGGCCGTTGTATATGGCACTCAATTCCAGTACGTTGATGTTCAGACAAGCCTCCTGCCTTGACCATAGCCCCTGAAAAGGTCTTCCTTGTGTGACTGCTCCCCATCCTCGGAGGCTTGCGTCCGTGGTCACCAGAACCCAGTCTTGAATGCCGAACCTGCGACCTTCTAGAAGGTGATCACTTTGCAGCCACCACAGGAGAGACACCCTGGCCCGAGGGGACAGGCTTATCTTCTGATGTATTAGTAGATGGGACCCTGACCACTTGTCCAGGAGGACCCACTGAAACGTCCTTGCATGAAACCTGCCGAAGGGGATGGCCTCGTAGGCTGCCACCATTTTCCCCAGAACTCGAGTGCATTGATGAACAGACACTCTTTTTGGTTTTAGCAAGTCTCTGACTAAGTTCTGGAGGTCCTGGGCTTTTTCCATCGGGAGAAAAACCCTCTTCTGTTCCGTGTCCAGAATCATGCCTAGGAATGATAGTCGAGTCGTTGGAATCAATTGTGACTTTGGCAGATTGAGAATCCAACAGTGTTGTTGTAGCACTCTCAGGGAGAGCGACACGCTCTTCTGCAATTGATCTCTCGATCTTGCTTTTATCAGGAGATCGTCCAAGTATGGGATAATTGTGACTCCCTGCCTGCGCAGGAGCACCATCATCTCCGCCATCAACTTGGTGAAAATCTTCGGGGCCGTGGAAAGCCCAAACGGCAACGTCTGAAACTGGTAATGACCGTCCCGTACAGCGAATCTCAGGTACGCCTGATGCGGAGGATATATGAGGACATGAAGGTATGCATCCTTTATGTCGAGTGACACCATAAAATCCCCCCCTTCCAGACGGACGATCACAGCCCGGAGCGATTCCATCTTGAATTTGAACTTTTTCAAGTACAGGTTTAGGGATTTTAGATTTAAAATGGGTCTGACCGAACCATTCGGCTTCAGGACCACGAACAGGGTCGAATAGTACCCTTTCCCCTGTTGGACTAGGGGATCCTTGACAATCACTTGCTGTTGACACAGCTTTTGAATTGCAGCTAACACTACTTCCCTTTCTGGGGAAGAAGCTGGCAAGGCCGACTTGAAAAATCGGCGAGGGGGCACCTCTTCGAATTCCAGTTTGTAGCCTTGGGATACAATATCCATCGCCCAAGGATCCACGTCTGACAGAACCCAGACCTGGCTGAAGAGTCGAAGACGTGCCCCCACCGGTGCGGACTCCCTCAGTGGAGCCCCAGCGTCATGCGGTGAATTTAGTAGAAGCCGGGGAAGACTTCTGCTCCTGGGAACTAGCTGGAGCAGGTGCTCTCTTTACTCTACCCTTACCTCTGGCGAGGAAAGATGAGCCCCGACCTCTTCTGGACTTCTGCGACCGAAAGGACTGCATCTGATATTGTGGAGTTTTCTTTTGCTGTGGGGGAACAAAAGGCAAAAAGGTAGATTTGCCCGCGGTAGCTGTGGCAACCAGGTCCGCGAGACCTTCCCCCAAATAAAACTTCACCTTTGTATGCAAAACCTCCATATGCTTCTTTGAGTCAACATCACCCGTCCATTGGCGGGTCCACAGGGCTCGCCTAGCAGAAATTGCCATGGCGTTGGCTCTCAAACCCAGCAGCCCAACGTCTCTGAGTGTCCCTCATATATAAGACTGCATCTTTAATGTGGCCTAAGGTCAATAAAATGGTATCCCTGTCTAAGGTATCAAGGTCAGCTGACCAGGTATCTGTCCAAGCTGCAACTGCACTACACACCCATGCCGATGCTATTGCCTGTCTGAGCAAAGCACCTGTATGCGCATAAATAGACTTTAAAGTAGTTTCCAGTCTGTGATCAGCAGGATCCTTGAGGGCTGCCGCGTCCGGAGACGGTAGCACCACCTACTTGGACAGGCGTGTTAAAGCCTTGTCCACCCTGGGCGAGGATTCCCACAGTACCCTGTCCTGTGCAGGGAAAGGGTACGCCATAAGAAATTTTTTTATTAGGAGTTTACCAAGCTTTTTCAAATAACTCGTTAAGCGCATGGGATGGGGGAAAGGTTACCTCAGGTTTCTTTTCCTTATACATGCGCTCCCTCGTGTCAGGGACCGAGGGGTCATCTGTGATATGCAAAACATCTTTTATTGCAATAATCATATAATGAATACTTTTGGCCACCCTTGGGTGTAACCTCGCATCATCGTAGTCGACACTGGAGTCAGAATCTGTGTCGGTATCAGTGTCTGCTATTTGGGATAGGGGACGTTTTTGAGAGCCAGAAGGGCCCGGTGACCCAGTCGAAGCGGTGGATTGACTCCCAGCGTTTTCTCTGGACTCTGCTTTGTCCAATCTCTTATGTAATAAGGTCACATTTGCATTTAAAACATTCCACATGTCCATCCAATCATGAGTCGGCGTTGCCGACGGAGACACCACAATTACCTGCTCCACCCCTCCTCCTTAGCTGAGCCTTCCGCGTCAGACATGCCGACACACTCGTACCGACACCCCCACACACACACAGTGATATAGTTATAAGGAGACCGTTCCCCAATAAGGCCCTTTGGGGAGAGAGAGAGAGAGAGAGAGAGAGAGAGAGAGAGAGAGAGAGAGAGAGAGAGAGAGAGAGAGAGAGAGAATGCCAGCACACACCCAGCGCCAACTGACACTGGAAAATAATCTCCCAGATAATAGTGCTTTTATCTTAATCACTGTGTTAATACACTCACTGCGCCTTACAAGTGCCCCCCCTCCTCTTTTCAGCCCTGTGTCACCGTGTTCATCAGGGGAGAGACCGGGGAGCCAGCTTCTCTGCAGATCTCTGTGGAGAAAATGGTGCTGGTTAGTGCTGAGGGACCAAGCTCCGCCCCCTCCAGCAGCGGGCTTCGGTCCCTCTCTAAATATCACAAAACTGGCGGGGGATTTATAGAATTACTGCCTCCGCAGTGTCTAACCTTATAATTCCAGAATTAGAGGTTTTTATTGCTGCCCAGGGCGCCCCCCCTGCGCCCTGCACCCATCAGTGCCCGCTAGTGTGTGTAGTGTGTGGGAGCAATGGCGCGCAGCGCTTACCTCAGTGACGATCTGAAGTCTTCTTTTCTTCTTATACTCACCCGGCTTCTATCTTCCGGCTCTGCGAGGAGGACGGAGGCGCGGCTCTGGGACGAACAGCGAGGGGAGACCTGCGTTCCAACTCCCTCTGGAGCTAATGGTGTCCAGTAGCCTAAGAAGCAAAGCCTATCACTTAAGTAGATCTGCTTCTCTCTCCTCAGTCCCACGATGCAGGGAGCCTGTTGCCAGCAGTGCTCCCTGAAAATAAAAAACCTAACAAAATTCCTTATCACAAACTCAGGAGAGCTCCCCTGTAATGCACCCAATCTCCTCTGGGCACAGGATCTAACTGAGGTCTGGAGGAGGGGCATAAAGGGAGGAGCCAGTGCACACCCATTCTAAAGTTCTTTATAGTGCCCATATCTCCTGCGGAGCCCGTCTATACCCCATGGTCCTTACGGAGTCCCCAGCATCCCCTAGGACGCAAGAGAAAAAATAGTAATTAAAAATAGTATGGATTACAAATATGTCCTCTTAGATCCTTGCTAAACAGCCCATCAATTTGCACCATGCTTCTAAAAGGGCTAAACAGCTTGCACAAATGTAAAACAAAATGTGTATGTTCATATAGTTATAAATTCTACAATAACAAAAATGATTTCTGTGTTGCTATGTCATCATTTTCCAGATTTCTACTTTGAGAAATTAAGTACTCACTCTTTCGCTTGCCTACGTCCATTTCAGAAGTGGCAGCTTCATGTAAAAGAACCATTCCCAAAGTTACTCCACCATCTAAAATTCAAAATGTAAAGGAAGCAAATATGTATTTTAGATATTTATTAGCAAGGCACCAGCCATAGCAGTTGTGGCCAGGTCCTCCTACCCCTCACGATGTAGAAGGTGTATTAAGTAATATTACTGGTCCAGGGGTAAAAGAAATGCAATGTGTTACATCCCTGAGAGCTTCAATTTGATGTGGCTAGGAGTATAGTATCAAGAAGCCTCTTTTATTCTAGATCTTAGGAATGGTTTTCTGGAAGTTAAATTTGGAGCCAGGACAGAGTGCACTGAGACCTCATTGGCTGTGGCACTGTAAGTACAAAAATGAGTAGTGGGAGTTCCCCAAATAAAAAAATAATAACAAGTTAATTATACAGTATAGCACTTTTCTCCTAATAAGACTCAAAGTGCTTTACATTTGCATATTACAGCTCAAAATACAAAACAAGCTTAACAGTAGATATTCGTGAAATCCATGAGTAATAGGTAAGTCTTGAGTCTATGAGCACGTTGGTTCCTCATGGTAGATTAGAAAATCAGTTGAGTCTGGCTGAAAGGGATAGGGTGTTGGTTTACCTATTGCCAACACCACCACCACCACCACCACATAAAAACATGAATAAAAAAGAAAAGAAAATTAAAAGGAAATGGAAATAAAGAAATAAATAAATGAAGGGGGGGGGGGGGGGGGGGACTAAACAAAACAAAATAGCCTTAACACTGGCATATGCAGGTTGAGTATCACATATCCAAAATGCTTGGGACCAGAAGTACTTTGGATGTCGGATTTTTCCGTATTTTGGAATAATTGCATACCATAATGAGATATCATGGCGATGGGACCTAAGTCTAAGCACAGAATGCATTTATGTTTCATATACACACAGCCTGAAGGTAATTATAGCCAATATTTTTAATAACTTTGTGCAATAAACAAAGTGTGTGTGTGTGTGTACATACACACAATTCATTTAGGTTTCATATACACCTTATATACACACACAGCCTGAAGGTCATTAAATACAATAGTTTTAATAACTGTGTATTAAACAAAATCTGTGTACTTTGAGCCATCAGAAAACACTATCACTATCTCAGTCTTGCTCAAAAAATTCCAGGTTTCAAAAAATTCCGTATTTCGGAATATTTGGATATGGGATACTCAACCTGTATTTATAATACAGTTCTTTCAAATTATTGTGTATGTCTAAGAACCATTCTGGAGCAAATAAATCTGCTGTGTTTCTGTAACCTAAAACATAATAGCTAACAAACTAATCCAACACCACATGTCCTGTATTCACTCAATACTGAACTATATTATTTTGACAAGACACTATAAACTTCATTATGGCAAGCGCATAGTACAAGGCTTCCTGTATGGCAGGCCTGGCCAACCTGTGGCTCTCCAGCTGTTGTGAAACTACACATCCCAACATGCCCTGCCACAGATTTAACATTCCCAAATAGCAAAACTGTGGCAGGGAATCCTGGGACTTGTAGTTTCACAACAGCTGGAGAGCCACAGGTTGGCCAGACCTGCTGTATGGCATAAAAGGCAAAAAGGCGAAACAGGACTTCATAGTAAACCATAAAAGGATACTGAACAGTAGAACTATGTGTGTTTCTGCCACAAACTGTGCTTGGCTGCTTCCATGTATATAGTTCTGCAGGAGCAAATGAACACAAAGAAACAGTGGAAAACAAAACATTAGCGATAGATTTCTTTTAATGTTGAATTAATTTATAGTGGTCAGTTGCCTTTGGCTCATTAGCACATGAATACATTTTGAAATAATTAAGGCAAACAGTAAGACTGAAGGTTAATTCTTTGCTTTAACCTGGAAACAATACAATATATATTTGAATAAAAAAAATAACTTCTGCTGGAAAGCAGGCATCAATCTACACTTTTCAAACTGATGCCTCTTTTGTATCCTTCCATATGCACTTGAAACATGAAAATACATGTTATGCTATATGGACCCACTCCTAAATGGTAGATTTTATTGTGCTATAAATTATAAGGGCAGAACAGTCGGTATTCATATGTACTGCGCTGAGAACTTTACACCCGACACCCACATCTGCAGAGGTTAAGGTATCAAAGGAATACAATCTGATGAACGTATGAGTAGATGATCACGATGTGACCTTACAAAGCTGATCTGCGGAAGCGCCACACAAGAAGTAGCCACTGCCCTGGTGGAATGTGTATGTCCATAAGGCCGGTAGATTAGCCAGGGAATAGACCTGACGAATAGCGAGGCAAAGCAACCTGGTCAAGGACTTAGTGCAGGCATGTCCAAACTGCGGCCCTCCAGCTGTTGAGAAACTACACATCCCAGCATGCCCTGACACAGCTTTAGCATTCTCTGACAGCAAAACTGTGTCAGGGCATGCTGGGATATGTAGTTTCACAACAGCTGGAGGGCCGCAGTTTGGACATGCCTGACTTAGTGGCTAGCCCATCCTGTTTGTTGAAATCATACAGAACAAAAAGAACTGCATTTGTGAAAGTCCCAGGTTGCGTCCACATAAATCCGGAAGCACTCACAACATCTAAGGAGGCATGTTCCGGAGAAGCATTAAGTACCTGAAAGGACAGAACAACAATCTATTGACTGATGTACAACCAGGGCCTGATCAACCAATAGGCTGCAGCCTGGCGTGGCAGTCCTGGGTGAGGGGCGGGGGTGTTCAGCCGGTGCATACGTCATGTGCGTCATTATGTCACGTCCTTAGGCGTGTGCACGGACCCTGCTGCTGCACAGTGATCCGGGATCCCACCTCCACAGCAGCACCCTGCCGCCTGGTCAGTCCACTCCTCCTGGTGCTTACACTTATCGCAACGCTAATACTAGTGGTCACGGGCCGCGGCACAGTTCCCCTAGCTTCCCCTTCAGCCTTCACTATGCGCGTGATGTGACGCGATTACATCATGCCGCGTGCCCACCCCTGTCCTGTGCGTGCCACACTGCTGCTCGATGAGGTGGTGGAGCAGCCGTTTCTTTGAAATGCGTAAGTCAGCAGCATGCCATCCTTCAAGTAATAGGTTTAGAGGGACTTCACAGGGGTCTTGTTGCTACAGAAGAGGTAATTGTAATTAAGACCAAAAGTGATAGAGAGATAGATATATATCTCTCTCTCTATGTGTAAAATTTCAGATTGCAAGCAGTTTTCTTACTTCTTATCCCTTTCCAGCAGAGAATAGGGTGAAGTGCTCTAAACACATTCTTAAAGGCCGATTACAGGTGCAGTTTGATAAACTAGCCTAGCTCCTGGCTGACAACTGATTGAGGCAACACCTGAAGTGGACCCTTGAGTTCTGCTGTTTTGGCTAAACTTGCGACATCCAGATGTTCAACACTAATTATATACACACACACACACACACACATATACAGGTTGAGTATCCCTTATCCAAAATCCCACATTTCCTGATGACTGTTTTTCTTTAATAAAACCGAAACGTAGAAGTGATATATGGACTACGTCTGATTATTTACCTGTGAGTGTCGCCTTCACAAACCTCTGTATGCATCTTCTAGAAAGGCACCGGGTTATTTAAATTGAAGGAAGCAAGGAGTGCCGGCTACACCAATATATATGAACAGTATTAGAGCAGTATAACTTGAAGAACTGCAGAACTTGAAGTTTGATATAATCGACACGTTTGCACCTTGTAAAGCAAGAAAGCTCTAAACGGTGAGTCTGACAACTACATTTAATGTTCACTTCGTATTATTGTCAGTGGTTTATATTTCTATAGTTAAAAAAAAAAAAATTGTATCAGCAAACAGTTTAATCTGTGGTAAATTTTTTTACACATAATTCAGATTTGTATCTATATATGAGAGAAAAAAAATCTAAGCCAGAAAATTGGTGGTGGTGGTGGGCGCGACCACTTCTGTATTAGCCTGGGGCGGCTGGAACCCTTAATCAGGCCCTATGTACAACCTTCGGAAGGCAAACCCAGGCATGTCCGAAAGATGGCTCAGTCTGGATGGAAAAGAAGAGTGCAAGAAGAGACAAAGCGCTCAAATCTCATCACGCTGAAGCAGTTGCAAGGAGGAACAGTCTTCTACGTAAGCAAGCAATGGTCATCTGTATCAAGGTGTTTAAAAGGGGCAGACTGTAAAGCCTATAGGACTAGAGACAAGTTCCACTGAGCCACCAGTGGAACAAAGGAAGGCAGGAGAAAAAATCTGTACATCAGTCATAAGTGCCACTTTACTCTGGAAAAGGACAGAAAGTGCTGAAATCTAGACAGAGAACCCATTAGCTCTTGGGAAGGGCGTCTCAGGATCCATTCCGTTAAAGAGAGACAGACCAGATCCGGATGCAAGCACAGGCCTTGAGGCAGAAAGTCTGGCTGGAGAGGGAGTGGCCACAGGGTGTCAATGGAAAGACTTAGAAAATTGGCGAATCAAGCACAGCAGGGCCAATTCTGAGCGATGAGGATCAATGTGCTGCTTTCCAACTTAAACTCAGAGGTTGGAGCAAACAAAAGTTATGGTAGACTTACCTTTTTTTAACTCTTTCTTCAAGGTTCATAGGGTCCACAGGGAGAACACCGGGGTTGTAGGTGGTGTATGAGAGTCCAGGCACCAAACAGTTAAGCTTTCAGGCTTCCCAGAATGTTTGGCTCCTCTCCCCTATAACCACACCTCCATGCTCAGGCAGGTCAGTTTTGTTTACAAACCCAAAGCAGGAAGCGGATAGGAGAGAAGAAAGATATTGTACACAAAAGAACACATTCTCGCAGACAGGAGAAAGGAACTAGTGACTAATGCCACAAAAATCCAGAGAGGCCAGTTGCGTCAGGGTGGGCGCCCTGTGACCCTATGAACCTTGAAGAAACTTGCACAGGCCTGCCTTGCCTTGCAGAATACTGCGTGCCAGTGTCAATGCTTTGTATACTGCCCTCAGTTCCAGTAAACGAATAACAGAGATTCTGCCAGGCTCCATTTCCCTTGAAACGAGTGTTGCTCGGTTACAGCTCCCAAACCGTAAAGGCTGTCATCTGTAGTGAAAAGTACCCAATTTGTTATTCAGAATGGGCGACCCCTGTGGAGTCACCAAGTTAATGATAGGCAAAACTCCAGAGTCAGAGTTATTATCCGCCATTTGATCTGATGAGGCTGGCCATTCCACTTGGCCAGAATCAGCCTTTAAGGCCAAGGGTGAAATTGGGCAAATTCTACCATGTCAAATGCAGATATCCTCAGGACAAAGACTTGCATGGCCAAGTGGATTGACAACGGAGGACGGTGAAGGAACGGATGTATTTTGACCCTTAGTTTTGATATGTTGTTTATTGGTAGAAACAGTCTTTGATTTTGGGTACTTAGCAAGGCTCCCAAATATACCATCCTTTGCAACGGTATGAGTGAGGATTTTTTCCAGTTGGTAAGCCATCCATGACTTTGTAGGAAGGCTTTCATCTGTATTGGCTGTGCAATACCTCTTGTAATTTGGCCTGTAGCAGTATGTCATCCAGGAAAGGAAGTATCCAGAGTCTCCCTGACAACGCTGGTGTGCTGCCATGACTTTTGTAAGCGCCTGGAACGGGTAGTGTTGGCTTAGGACTGCAAATCTCATGTATCATTGAGGTGAAAGAGCAATAGGTATATGCAGATATGCATCTTGTATGTCCACCGACACCATGAAATCCCCGGGTTCTAATGCCAGAACTATCGAGCGTAGGGTTTCCATGCGAAACGTGAAATTTACACAAATCTGTTGAGAGATTTGAGATTGAGAATACGACATTATTTTGTTTAGTTCTTCTCCAAACAGAACATCTCCCATAAAGGGTAGTACTTCCAGAGTTTTCTTGGAATCTAAATCCTCTTTACAAGAACATAAACAGATAATGCGTCTTGCCAGCACTGATGTTGCCAATGCTTTTGCCACCAACACACCAGCATCAGATAGCGCTTCTCCCATGTGATACGTTGCATTCTTGATATAATCAAAATAGATTCTGCACTCTTCTGATATAACTACAAGCTATTCCTCCTCTATTGCCTGTAACCAAGATTCTAAATCTTTTGCTGCCCATGAGGCTGTCGCTGTAGACATATTTACAGCACCTGTCAGTGAAAAGATAGACTTGAGGCAATTTTCAATGCATCTATCTGTGGGTTCCTTTATGGTAGTGACGGGTAAAGTAGATGTCTTTACAAAACGTGTGATATGAAAATTCGCTGGAGGAGGAGTCTCCCACCTCACAGAATCCCCGTAGGGATAGGATAGAGAGACGAGATTCACTTAGACAGAGGAAACTTTTTACCAGGGGTGTTCCAAGGTTCCTGTCTATTTCTCATCAGATGGTCAGAATGTTGAAATTGTGATTTGATTTTCTGTTTATATACAGTACATCAGTTTTCTTAGTGCTAGCTGAAGAATTTGTTTATTTTCATCTATTAATGCTGGTAAATCTACAGTAATAGAAGCCTCCTCCTCTGCTACACATGAATCCGTGACAGAATTTTCTCTTCACCTTCATCCTCAGACGACTTATTTAAGTCTGATATAATAGTGTACCGAGAGGAGGATGTAGTATTTCTAGTTGATCTAGAATGCTGTTTGTCCCCAGGCAGCATCTTTTTTTTTTTAAAAACTATAGATGTCTGTGCCAGACTTTTAACTGAACTCGCCAAAGTTTCCACCCGGGGTGGAATTTTATCTGGGGCTGGTACTGGCATAGGGGGAACCTTGGCTGGTGTAAGTCTGTCCACCAGAGTACCCAATAATTGTGTAAAGGAAGCCCAGGGAGGTTCCTGTGTAGGCACAGAAGTTATTGACTGACTAGGAGGTGTATAACACACAGCACATCTTGTACAACATCCTGTGCAGATAACCCAACAGTACACATTTTACATGAAAGCAATAATGGGGTTTTTGACTGTTTGCAACCTTTTGCCTTGTAAGACAGAAATGCAAAATTTGTGGGTCGCACTCACACACTTTTATGGCAACCGTAAATGTATAATCAAGTGTAGTATGCGATAACAGTCAGCAATTTAACCGCTGCTCAGAATAACCCTGAAAGCACCTGTCTCACAGAGTATAAAGAAAAGTAATAGCGTGTGTGTGTGTGTGTGTGTGTATGTGTATGTGTATGTGTATGTGTATGTGTATGTGTATGTGTATGTGTATGTGTATGTGTATGTGTATGTGTGTATGTGTATGTGTATGTGTGTATATATATATATATATATATATATATATATACACACACACACACACACACACACACACACACACACACACATACATATATATATATATATATATATATATATATATATATATATATATAAGCTGGGAAAAAAAATGTATATGGAGACCTTGCTTGCTGAAGATGGCTGCCCTGGTCTCGGAGGTAAAAAGGGAGTGTTGTTTACAGCTGAAGGAGGGGGGGGGGGGGAATCTGCAGTAGACTGACACCCAAAGCTGGGGGAGGGGCTACAGGTTAAGCACCGCCTCCCCTTGCTGGTTTTCTACCCCAGATACTAAAGGCCTTTATAAAATAAGAATTTACTCACCGGTAATTCTATTTCTCGTAGTCCGTAGTGGATGCTGGGACTCCGTAAGGACCATGGGGAATAGCGGTTCCGCAGGAGACTGGGCACAACTAAAAGAAAGCTTTAGACTAACTGGTGTGCACTGGCTCCTCCCACTATGACCCTCCTCCAGACTTCAGTTAGGATACTGTGCCCGGAAGAGCTGACACAATAAGGAAGGATTTTGAATCCCGGGTAAGACTCATACCAGCCACACCAATCACACCGTATAACTCGTGATACAATACCCAGTTAACAGTATGATAACAACTGAGCCTCTCAACAGATGGCTCAACAATAACCCTTTAGTTAAACAATAACTATATACAAGTATTGCAGACAATCCGCACTTGGGATGGGCGCCCAGCATCCACTACGGACTACGAGAAATAAAATTACCGGTGAGTAAATTCTTGTTTTCTCTGACGTCCTAAGTGGATGCTGGGACTCCGTAAGGACCATGGGGATTATACAAAAGCTCCCAAACGGGCGGGAGAGTGCGGATGACTCTGCAGCACCGAATGAGCAAACTCTAGGTCCTCCTCAGCCAGGGTGTCAAACTTGTAAAATTTAGCAAACGTGTTTGACCCCGACCAAGTAGCTGCTCGGCAAAGTTGAAGAGCCGAGACCCCTCGGGCAGCCGCCCAAGAAGAGCACACCTTCCTCGTGGAATGGGCTTTTACCGATTTAGGATGCGGCAGTCCAGCCGCAGAATGTGCAAGCTGAATCGTACTACAGATCCAGCGAGCAATAGTCTGCTTTGAAGCAGGTGCACACAACTTGTGGGGCGCATACAGGATAAACAGCGAGTCAGTCTTTCTGACTCCAGCTGTCCTGGAAACATAAATTTTCAGGGCCCTGACTACGTCCAACAACTTGGAAGCCTCCAAGTCTTTAGTAGCCGCAGGCACCACGATAGGCTGGTTCAGATGAAAGGCTGATACCACCTTAGGGAGAAATTGGGGACGAGTCCTCAATTCTGCCCTATCCATATGGAAAATCAGATAAGGGCTTTTACAAGACAAAGCCGCCAATTCTGATACACGCCTGGCCGAAGCCAAGGCCAACAACATGACCACTTTCCACGTGAGATACTTCAATTCCACGGTTTTAAGTGGCTCAAACCAATGTGACTTTAGGAAATCCAACACCACGTTGAGATCCCAAGGTGCCACTGGAGGCACAAAAGGGGGCTGAATATGCAGCACTCCCTTAACAAAAGTCTGAACTTCAGGTAGTGAAGCCAGTTCTCTCTGGAAGAAAAATCGATAGAGCCGAAATCTGGACCTTAATGGAACCCAATTTTAGGCCCATAGTCACCCCTGACTGTAAGAAGTGCAGGAAACGGCCCAGCTGAAATTCCTCCGTTGGGGCCTTCCTGGCCTCACACCACGCAACATATTTTCGAAATATGCGGTGATAATGGTTCGCGGTTACTTCCTTCCTAGCTTTAATCAGCGTAGGAATTCCTTCCTCCGGAATACCCTTTTCATTCAGGATCCAGTGTTCAACCACCATGCCGTCAAACGCAGCCGCGGTAAGTCTTGGAACAGACAGGGCCCCTGCTGCAGCAGGTCCTGTCTGAGCGGCAGAGGCCATGAGTCCTCTGAGATCACTTCTTGAAGATCCGGGTACCAAGCTCTTCTTGGCCAATCCGGAACAATGAGTATAGTTCTTACTCCTCTTCTCCTTATTATCCTCAGTACCTTTGGTATGAGAGGAAGAGGAGGGAACACATAAACCGACCGGTACACCCACGGTGTCACTAGAGCGTCCACAGCTATAGCCTTAGGTTCTCTTGACCTGGCGCAATATCTTTCTAGCTTTTTGTTTAGGCGGGACGCCATCATGTCCACCTGTGGCCTTTCCCAACGGTTTACAATCAGTTGGAAGACTTCTGGATGAAGTCCCCACTCTCCCGGGTGGAGGTCGTGCCTGCTGAGGAAGTCTGCTTCCCAGTTGTCCACTCCCGGAATGAACACTGCTGACAGTGCTAACACGTGATTTTCCGCCCATCGGAGAATCCTTGTGGCTTCTGCCATCGCCGTCCTGCTTCTCGTGCCGCCCTGTCGGTTTACATGGGCGACTGCCGTGATGTTGTCTGACTGGATCAGTACCGGCTGGTTTTGAAGCAGGGGTTTTGCCTGACTTAGGGCATTGTAAATGGCCCTCAGTTCCAGAATATTTATGTGTAGGGAAGTCTCCTGACTTGACCATAGTCCTTGGAAGTTTCTTCCCTGTATGACTGCCCCCCAGCCTCGAAGGCTGGCATCCGTGGTCACCAGGACCCAGTCCTGTATGCCGAATCTGCGGCCCTCCTGAAGATGAGCACTTTGCAGCCACCACAGCAGAGACACCCTGGTCCTTGGAGACAGGGTTATCAGCCGATGCATCTGAAGATGCGATCCGGACCACTTGTCCAACAGGTCCCACTGAAAGGTTCTTGCATGGAACCTGCCGAATGGAATTGCTTCGTAGGAAGCTACCATCTTTCCCAGGATCCGCGTGCAGTGATGCACCGACACCTGTTTTGGTTTTAGGAGGCCTCTGACTAGAGATGACAACTCCTTGGCCTTCTCCTCCGGGAGAAACTTTTCTGTTCTGTGTCCAGAACCATCCTCAGGAACAGTAGACGTGTCGTAGGGACCAGCTGTGACTTTGGAATATTTAGAATCCAGCCGTGCTGTTGTAGCACCTCCCGAGATAGTGCTACCCCGACTAACAATTGCTCCCTGGACCTCGCCTTTATCAGGAGATCGTCCAAGTACGGGATAATTAAAACTCCCTTCTTCCGAAGGAATATCATCATTTCGGCCATAACCTTGGTAAAGACCCTCGGAGCCGTGAATAGACCGAACGGCAACGTCTGGAATTGGTAATGACAATCCTGTACCACAAATCTGAGGTACTCCTGGTGAGGATGGTAAATGGGGACATGCAGGTAAGCATCCTTGATGTCCAGTGATACCATGTAATCCCCCTCGTCCAGGCTTGCAATAACCGCCCTGAGCGATTCCATCTTGAACTTGAATTTTTTTATATATGTGTTCAAGGATTTCAAATTTAAAATGGGTCTCACCGAACCGTCCGGTTTCGGTACCACAAACATTGTGGAATAGTAACCCCGTCCTTGTTGAAGTAGGGGCACCTTTACTATCACCTGCTGGGAATACAGCTTGTGAATTGCCTCTATCACTGCCTCCCTGCCTGAGGGAGTTGTTGGCAAGGCAGATTTGAGTAAACGGCGGGGGGGGAGACGTCTCGAATTCCAGCTTGTACCCCTGAGATACTACTTGAAAGATCCAGGGATCCACCCGTGAGCGAGCCCACTGATCGCTGAAATTTTTGAGACGGGCCCCCACCGTACCTGGCTCCGCCTGTGGAGCCCCAGCGTCATGCTGTGGACTTAGAGGAAGCGGGGGAGGACTTTTTGCTCCTGGGAACTGGCTGTATGCTGCAGCTTTTGCCCTCTACCTCTGCCTCTGGGCAGAAAGGACGCGCCTCTAACCCACTTGCCCTTATGGGGCCGAAAGGACTGTACCTGATAATACGGTGCATTCTTTGGCTGTGAGGGAACATGGGGTAAAAATGCAGACTTACCAGCTGATGCTGTGGAAACGAGGTCCGAGAGACCATCCCCGAACAACTCCTTACCCTTATAAGGCAAAACTTCCATGTGCCTTTTAGAATCTGCATCACCTGTCCACTGCCGAGTCCATAACCCTCTCCTGGCAGAAATGGACATTGCACTTATTTTAGATGCCAGCCGGCAAATATCCCTCTGTGCATCTCTCATGTATAAGACCGCGTCTTTAATATGCTCTACGGTTAGCAATATAGTGTCCCTGTCTAGGGTATCAATATTTTCCGACAGGGAATCTGACCACGCAGCTGCAGCACTGCACATCCATGCTGAAGCAATAGCTGGTCTCAGTATAATACCTGTGTGTGTATATATACAGACTTCAGGATAGCCTCCTGCTTTCTATCAGCAGGTTCCTTTAGGGCGGCCGTATCCGGAGACGGTAGTGCCACCTTCTTTGACAAGCGTGTGAGCGCTTTATCCACCCTAGGGGATGCTTCCCAACGTGACCTATCCTCTGGCGGGAAAGGGTACTTCATTAGTAACCTTTTAGAAATTACCAGTTTCTTATCGGGGGAAGCCCACGCTTCTTCACACACTTCATTTAATTCCTCAGATGGAGGAAAAACTACTGGTAGTTTTTTCTCTCCAAACATAATACCCTTTTTTGTGGTACCTGGGGTAACATCAGAAATATGCAACACATTTTTCATTGCCTCAATCATGTAATGTGTGGCCCTATTGGAAGTTACATTAGTCTCATCGTCGTCGACACTGGAGTCAGTATCCATGTCGACATCTGTGTCTGCCATCTGAGGTAGCGGGCGTTTTAGAGCCCCTGATGGCTTTTGAGACGCCTGGGCAGGCACAGGCTGAGAAGCCGGCTGTCCCATATTTGGTATGTCGTCAAACCTTTTATGTAAGGAGTCGACACTGTCACGTAATTCCTGCCACATAACCATCCACTCAGGTGTCGGCCCCGCAGGGGGTGACATCACATTTATAGGTATCTGCTCCGCCTCCACATAAGCCTCCTCATCAAACATGTCGACACAGCCGTACCGACACACCGCATACACACAGGGAATGCTCTGACAGAGGACAGGACCCCACAAAGCCCTTTGGGGAGACAGAGAGAGAGTATGCCAGCACACACCAGAGCGCTATATAACACTGGGATCCCACTATAAATGAGTGTTTTTTCCCTTATAGCTGCTTATATTACATATACTGCGCCTAAATTTAGTGCCCCCCCTCTCTTTTTTACCCTTATGTAGCTTGACACTGCAGGGGAGAGCCAGGGAGCGTCCTTCCAGCGGAGCGGTGAGGGAAAAATGGCGCCAGTGTGCTGAGGAAGATAGCCCCGCCCCTTTTCCGGCGGACTTCTCCCGCTTTTTCTGGAATTCTGGCAGGGGTATTTTTACACCTATATAGCCTTCCTGACTATATATGGTGTAGATTTGCCAGCCAAGGAGTATTATATTGCCCTCAGGGCGCCCCCCCCCCCCCCCAGTGCCCTGCACCCATCAGTGACCGGAGTGTGAGGTGTGCATGAGGAGCAATGGCGCACAGCTGCAGTGCTGTGCGCTACCTTGTTGAAGACAGAAGTCTTCTGCCGCCGATTTTCCGGAACACTTCTTGCTTCTGGCTCTGTAAGGGGGCCGGTGGCGCGGCTCCGGGACCGAACGATCGAGGTCGGGTCCTGTGTTCGATCCCTCTGGAGCTAATGGTGTCCAGTAGCCTAAGAAGCCCAAACTACCACCTGTTAGGTAGGTTCGCTTCTTCTCCCCTTAGTCCCTCGCTGCAGTGAGTCTGTTGCCAGCAGATCTCACTGTAAAATAAAAACTAAAATTTACTTTATTTCTAGGAGCTCAGGAGAGCCCCTAGTGTGCATCCAGCTCAGCCGGGCACAAGATTCTAACTGAAGTCTGGAGGAGGGTCATAGTGGGAGGAGCCAGTGCACACCAGTTAGTCTAAAGCTTTCTTTTAGTTGTGCCCAGTCTCCTGCGGAGCCGCTATTCCCCATGGTCCTTACGGAGTCCCAGCATCCACTTAGGACGTCAGAGAAATTTAGTTTATAAACTAAAAACCTGTGCCTTATATGGCCTGGTGGTCGAGCAGAATCCCTGACTGAAGCCAGTGTCCATGCCAGTTCCGCGTTCAGTCTCCTGAGACACGCAGCGGACCGCAATTTAAATAACGGTCCTTTTAAGATGGGACCCTCTTACCTGCCCCCATAAGCTAGCCACGCAATACTAGGGTCCCCACAGTGAGCGGTGTTAGACGCAGTTTGCTGCCACTGCTGCAAGTCCCTGTATTGGCATTCGCCGTGCGGATGTTTCAGTTACGGGAAAGGGGAGGGGGTGATGGAGCTGTAGTGCTGCACTGACAAGCTCAAAAAAGGTTAAAGGGGGGAGAAAAAAAAAAAAAAAGAGAAAAAAAAGTAATTATGGTAAGAACTTACCATTGATAACACTGTTTCTCATAAGTCCACAGGATCCACAGGATAACATTGGGATAAGATAACGAACCAGTGGATTTGCACCCAACGGTCAAAGCTTTCGGTGTCCGTGCATGCAACAGGCCCGTCCATATATCCCCGCCTCCTGGCTCAGGCAAATTAGTTGTTTTTCCAAAGCTCAAGGTAGGAGCATCATAGAGAGCCTTAATCAGGCAAGGAAAACACACATGCACACCCTTCCGTACAAGATGGAAGAGGTTAGTGAGTAAAAGGATCCTCAAATCAGGCGAGTCCGGGTGAGATCCCTGTGGACTTAGGAGAATTAATGTTATCAACAGTAAGTTCTTACCATAACGTATATTTCTCCAGCAAGGTCCACAGGTTATCCAAAGGATAAGATTGGGATGTACCAAAACAATTTAGTGGTGGGGACGCTCCTGATTGGACAGGAGAATCCTTCGCCCGAATTCAGCGTCCTGAGAGGCAAAGGTATCAAAGGCATAATGTCTAATAAATGTGTTAATGGAAGGCCATGTGGCTGCCTTACATATCTGTTCTGCTAAAGCACCACGTTGTGCTGCCCCTGATGGACCTACCTTACGTATAGAGTGAGCAGAGACATTAGCTTGAGAATAAGCTTCTGAAATCATCTGAAGCCACCTCGCCAGTGTCTGCTCAACAGCAAGCCATCCTCTCTTGTAAAATCTGTACAGAACGAAGATATAATCTGTCTTTCTGATGGCACTAGTACGATCCACATAGATCCTTAAGGCACGGACTACATCCAATGATGCATCTCCCGCAGAAAGGACCGGGCCCTGGAAGGCTGGGACTACAATTTCTTCTTTAAGGTGGAATTTTAGACACCACCTTAGGAAGATACCTAGATTTGGTTCTGAGAACCACTCTATCTGGATAAAAAATAAAATAAAAAATAATCCGAAAAAGGAGGGCGGCATAACAATGCCCCTAAATCTGGAACTCTTCTAGCTGAAGCAATAGCCAGTAGAAAGAGAACTTTAGCTGTCAACCATTTAAGATCCACTTGTTTAAGTGGTTCAAATGGGGCAACCTTGAGGGCCTATAGGACTAAACTTAAGTCCCAAGGCAATGTAGGAGGAACTAAAGGAGGTTGCATTCCCTGGAAAAAAGTACACACATGCTTTAGGTTAGCAATTTTCTTTTGGAACCATACAATCAATGCGGACACTTGCACTCTCAAGAAAGCCACCCGTAAACCTTTATCCATTACTGCCTGAAGGAATGCTAAGACTCTGGAAACTCTGAAAGACCTAGGGTCAAATGTACGGATCACTGCACCATTAAATATAGGCCTGCCATATTCAGAGACAAACGCGAGCTGAGGAAGGTTTCCTTGCTCTAAGCATTATTTGAATTCCCTGTTGTGAGAATCCTCTTGCCTTCAGGATGGAAGTCTCAAGAGCCACGTCATCAAAGACAGTCGATCCAGGTGTTTGTGATAACAAGGAGCTTGAGATAGTATATCTGGATGTTGAGGGAGTAGGAATGGAGCATCCATTGACATCCTCTGCAGGTCTGTGACCAAATGTCTTCTGAGCCAAGCCGGAGCTATTAGTATCACGGCGCCCCTTCCTTATTTTGCTTTTCGCATCACCCTGAGCAATAGGGCGATTGGTGGAAAAACATAGGCCAGACCAAAGTCCCATCTCACTGACAGGGCATCCACAAAGATCACTTTGGGATCCTTTGTTCTTGACCCGTATGCAGGAACTTTGTTGTTCTGACGGGACGTCATAAGATCTATCTTGGCAACCCCCACTTGTCTACCAGGGTTTGGAAGACCTCGGGGTGTAAAGCCCATTTGCTTACATGAATGGTGTGTCCACTGAGAAAATCCGCTTCCCAGTTTAGGACTCCCGGAACGAACACTGCAGACAAGGCTGGAAGATGAAGTTCTGCCCACTTTAACGTCTGACTTACCACCTTCATTGCTTTCTGGCTGCGAGTTCCTCCCTGATGGTTGAGGTACGCTACTGCCATCGCATTGTCCGAGTGGATCTGAACTGGTTTCCCCTGAAAGATGTCCTTTGCCTGAATCAGTGCCATGTGTATGGCCCGAAGTTCCAATATATTTATTGGCAGGCAACTTTCTTCCTTGGTCCACTACCCCTGGAAACAACTCCTTCCTGACACCGCTCCCCAGCCCTGAAGGTTAGCATCCATTGTCAGAATTTCCCAATCTGATATCCATAAGGGTCTCCCTTTGTCCAGATGGGATATCTGTAGCCACCAGGCTAATGACCTCCTTACTTCCAGAGTAAGGACCATAGTCTGCGTTTTTATTGTCTGATGAAAACCATTCCATTTGGTAAGGATCAGACATTGCAGAGTCATCGAATGAAACTGATCATACTCTACCATGTTGACTGTCACACGCATTGTGTGAATGGATACCTTTCAACTGTGTAGCAGCTCATGAATCCTTGACTGAACTTCGGACATTTTGTTCAGAGGCAATGTTACGCTCTGAAGGCTCGAATCCAATACAGCCCCTAAGTGAGTCATCCACTGTGACGGAACCAGAGACGACTTTGCCCAATTTATGAGCCAACCATGTTTCTGCAGACAAGCTATTCTCTGTTACAGATTACACAAGAAGCAATTCCTGAGATTGTGCCAGGATTAATAGGTCGTTGAGGTATGGAAAAATTCTTATCCCCTGCTGGCGGAGATAAGCTGCCATTACCACAATAATCTTGGTGAATACTCTGGGAGCTGTGGCCAGTACAAATGGAAGGGCCTGGAACTGAAAATGCTGTTTGAGGATAGCGAACCTGAGATAGAGCTGATGGGACAGTGCTATAGCAACATGTAGGCAAGCATCCTGGATATCCAGGGTTACCATAAAATCCCCCAGCTCCATAGCCAAAATTATGGAACGTAAAGTCTCAATACAAAACCAAGGCAGCCAAATGTACTTGTTCAGCACCTTGAGATTGAGTATGGGCCGTAACGACCCATTTGGCTTCTGGACTAGAAACAGGTTGGAGTAAAAACCCTGTCCTCGTTGCGCAGGAGGAACTGGAATTATTACTCCCGACTGAAGCAGTTTCTGAATATCCTCTTGCAAAACCGTGGCCTTCGTTTCTACTGAAGACGGGCTCGTACAAAAAAAATCTTTGAGGAGGGTGTTTCTTGAAAGCAAATGCATAACCGTGAGATACCGCTTCTTGCACCCGGACATTTGTGGTAGACTGCTGCCAGATTTGTGCAAACTGAAGAAGTCGGACTCCCACCCTGGGGTCACTCAGGTGGAGGCCTGCACCATCAAGCTGATGGCTTATCTTCTGATTTGAAAGCCTGTCCTCTGGTAGCCCAATGATTTTTAGTTTTACCAGACTTGTTGTATTGGGACTGTTTGCCATCACCTTTTCCTTTTACCGGAGACTGAAAGGGCCGTAAAGCTGTAAATTTAGGCTTGAATTTGTGTGTGGAAGGGAACTTTACTTTCTTGCAGCCTGCTTCTAACTCCAAAATACTGGTTAATTCTTTACCAAAAAGAATATCTCCAGTAAAAGGCAAAGACTCCAGAACCTTCTTGGATTCTGAATCAGCTTTCCATGTACGTAGCCAAACTGCTGAAGCTGATACCTTAGAGGCAATTGTACCCATATCCAAGGCTGCTGCTTCTAAAAACATTGCCACCTGTTTGATATGTGCAATATGGGATCTTTGCTCTCTAGATGCCATTGAAAGATCCTCCTCCAATGCATCAGCGCAGGCAGCCACTGCTTTCGCCATCAAGTCTTATAATTGACCCAGACAAGGCATAAATTGTTTTAAGAAAACCATCAACCCTCTTATCCATGACATCATTTAATGATGTTGAAGGCAGAGGTAGTGTAGATTTTCGCACTAGTCGGATGACATGCCACCTCCTACTTTGGGAGCCACCTCCCTTTTTCAAACAGGAAGAAGAAAATTGGAATTTAATTTCATTGGAATTCTAAACTTCTTACTGGGCGTAACCCAAGCCTCTTGCATAATTTCCGTCAGCTGTTCTGACCCAGGAAATTCAGTCTTGACTGTTTTGGGACGTTTAAACACAGGTGCCTTAGATTTTAACACAGGCTCTGCTGATTCTTCTAAGGATAGAATGGCTTTCATCGCATTAATTAACTCAAACATGTCCACTGAGCTTAGACTTTCCTCCTCATCTCCGTATGCAGACCCGAAGTGTAATGAGTCTTCATTCTCCGACGAATCCTCATCTGAAACATGTGTAGACTGTGAAGATGTTGTTGCCTTTCAGCCTGTTTTTGTTGAGAGGCTGCTGCTTCCCCTGCTGGATGTAATAAACCCCAGGTGGAATGCTGCATGTAAGAGTTAATAGTGTAACCTATCCCTGGTACAGAAGTTGGAATTATCCGCTCAGCTATACTGGATAATGTCTGTGCAAAAGTAGCCCATGGGGGATCCACTTGCAACTGTGTCTGGCTTGGATTTTTCAAGAAACTTTGGTGAAAGCTAAAACAATTTACACACAAACCATTCTGAACCGGATCCTGAGAGGTTAACCTAGCTTTGCAAGGCAAACATAATATGAGTGTTGGTGCTGCTGTGAGTGTATTTTCCTCACCCTTGCTGCTCTTAGACATGATAAATTATCAGACACTTGTACAGTGTAACTACACGGTTATCACTTTAAATTTTGTTAAAGTGACATACAATCCAACCCTACCCTACTTTGCACCAGCATTGAGGATCAAATAGGCAGAAAAACTGACAGAATTATAGTAAAGTCAGCAATCAGTCACAGGTTATACATTAGTATACCAAACAATATAAGCACATAATAAACTACAAATACATTTTAAGTACGTAGGAGAAACATATTACTGCATTCCTTATATAGTATTTAACTGTATTCAGTCGCACGCGAAAGAAAACAACAGCAATAGTTAACAGACTCATGCATTAGGCACTTATCCAACTATTCGTACTCAAAGTAAATAGAGACTTAGGGGTAAATTTACTAAGGTGGGAGATTTTTAAAACTGGTGATGTTGCCCATGGCAACCAATCAGATTCTACTTACCATTTATCTAGCTGCTTCTAGCAGATAATAGATATAATCTGATTGGTTGCTATGGGCAACATCACCAGTTCTAAAAATCTCCCACCTTAGTAAATTTACCCCTTAGTGCTGTATTACCCGGCTCAGTAGAGTGGGATACAGGTAGACGCAACCCGCTTCCAGGATCGATCAATACATTAGCGAACGCTGAGTGGATCCAGACTGGGTCCCCTTAGATACACAGCATCTAAGACGGAAGAGGGAAATCAGTTTATGGCGGGAAACTCGTAGGAAACTGGTCATGAACCGGGGGGGAGGGGCGACCAGGGGAGCATCCGACTCCCCACTGCAGACATCAACCATAGGTGTCGTGGCCTCATACTACCCCTAGAGCCTATGATCCCAAGGGCCTAGCGCTGGTGCACCCAAGGTGGCAGCCGCATCAGCGACGGTTTGGTAGTCTCCTCCCAAAACAGTGCTGCTCTGTCCCTGTTCCCCCTCTAAGCGGAACCGATGCCTTACCTACTCCCCGTGTTACGGCCACAACCTGGTAACGTCTGCTGGACTTGCTAGTACATCAGACACAGACGCCAACAGAAACAGCACTGTACTCGTGGGTAAGCGTTGTCGTGACCCGGCGGGGAGTTGTTGAAGAGACTCTTTCTAAGTTATGTATAAGAGGCTTTTTAGAAAGATCACTCAAAAAAATATAGTAAGACTATAAAAAATAAAAAAATAAAAAAAGCTTATGGCTGCTAAAAAACAGCAGTCCTCTTGACCATGGTCCGGCTCCTGCCACACCAAACAAAAAACTGAATTGCATGAGCCAGGAGGCGGGGATATATGATCGGGCCCGTTGCATGTTGGGAGGCCAAAAACTTTAACAGATTTGTGCAAAGCCACTGTCGCATCATCATATCCCAATGTTATCCTGTGGATAACCTGTGGACCCTGCCAATGAAAAATACATTTACATTTCAAAGCATAGGGTTCCCATAGCAGCCCCCTGTAAAAGGTACAATCCGCTTTCCTGCTGGCACCAACAAAAAAACAGACCTGCTAAGCATGGAGGGTCCACAGGGCGCACACCTTGATGCACCTGGCCTCTCTGGGTTTTTGTGGCATTAGTCACTAGTTTCTTTTCTCCTATCTGCAAGAATGTGTTCTTGTTTACAATATCTTTCTTCTCTCCTATCAGCTTCCTGCTTTGGGCTTGTTAACAAAACTGACCTGCCTGAGCATGGAAGCGGGGTTTTAGGGGAGAGGAGCGGAGCATTCCGAGAAGCCTGAAAGCTTAACTGTTTGATGCCTGGACTCTCATACACCACCTAAACCCCATTGTTCTCCCTGTGGAACCCTATGACACCCGAAGAAGAAATGTAGATTAGTGGAAGGCTCCACTGAAATTCCAGGGCATCCACCAGAAGGGCTCCCGAATCTCTGGTCCAAGAGCAGTACCTCGGCATCTTGTGTCTGTATCGCAAGGCCATTATATCTATGGAAAGACCGTGCCGACATTATTTCCCCGCTTGAACGTCCTGTCGGCTCAGAAAGTCTTTTTCCCTGTTCTGAACACCTGGAGTGCACACTGCTGACATAGCAAGGAGATACCGCTCTGCCCACTGTAGACTGCGACTCACTACTCTCATTGCGGATGTCGCATTGCCTGACTGAACTTATACTACATGGTGCCGGAGAGGGTCCTTTGCGTGACAGACAGCTTAGGCCCACTCAGAGGGCTTGATTCAGGTTTGTAAGTAAAGCAAATTAGCAAGCAACTGGGCAAAAATAAGATTTTACTTACCGATAAATCTATTTCTCGGAGTCCGTAGTGGATGCTGGGGTTCCTGAAAGGACCATGGGGAATAGCGGCTCCGCAGGAGACAGGGCACAAAAAGTAAAGCTTTTCCAGATCAGGTGGTGTGCACTGGCTCCTCCCCCTATGACCCTCCTCCAGACTCCAGTTAGGTACTGTGCCCGGACGAGCGTACACAATAAGGGAGGATTTTGAATCCCGGGTAAGACTCATACCAGCCACACCAATCACACCGTACAACTTGTGATCTAAACCCAGTTAACAGTATGATAACAGCGGAGCCTCTGAAAGATGGCTTCCTTCAACAATAACCCGAATTAGTTAACAATAACTATGTACAATTATTGCAGATAATCCGCACTTGGGATGGGCGCCCAGCATCCACTACGGACTCCGAGAAATAGATTTATCGGTAAGTAAAATCTTATTTTCTCTATCGTCCTAGTGGATGCTGGGGTTCCTGAAAGGACCATGGGGATTATACCAAAGCTCCCAAACGGGCGGGAGAGTGCGGATGACTCTGCAGCACCGAATGAGAGAACTCCAGGTCCTCCTTAGCCAGAGTATCAAATTTGTAAAATTTTACAAACGTGTTCTCCCCTGACCACGTAGCTGCTCGGCAGAGTTGTAATGCCGAGACCCCTCGGGCAGCCGCCCAAGATGAGCCCACCTTCCTTGTGGAGTGGGCCTTTACAGATTTAGGCTGTGGCAGGCCTGCCACAGAATGTGCAAGTTGGATTGTGCTACAGATCCAACGAGCAATCGTCTGCTTAGACGCAGGAGCACCCATCTTGTTGGGTGCATACAATATAAACAACGAGTCAGATTTTCTGACTCCAGCTGTCCTTGCAATATATATTTTTAATGCTCTGACAACGTCCAGTAACTTGGAGTCCTCCAAGTCACTTGTAGCCGCAGGCACTACAATAGGCTGGTTCAGATGAAATGCTGACACCACCTTAGGGAGAAAATGCGGACGAGTCCGCAGTTCTGCCCTGTCCGAATGGAAAATCAGATATGGGCTTTTGTAAGATAAAGCTGCCAGTTCTGACACTCTCCTGGCCGAAGCCAGGGCTAGAAGCATGGTCACTTTCCATGCGAGATATTTCAAATCCACCTTTTTTAGTGGTTCAAACCAATGAGATTTTAGAAATTCCAAAACCACATTGAGATCCCACGGTGCCACTGGAGGCACCACAGGCGGCTGTATATGCAGCACTCCCTTAACAAAGGTCTGGACTTCAGGGACTGAAGCCAATTCTTTTTGAAAGAAAATCGACAGGGCCGAAATTTGAACCTTAATAGATCCCAATTTGAGACCCATAGACAATCCTGATTGCAGGAAATGTAGGAATCGACCCAGTTGAAATTCCTCCGTCGGAGCACTCCGATCTTCGCACCACGCAACATATTTTCGCCAAATTCGGTGATAATGTTGCACGGTTACTTCCTTCCTCGCTTTAATCAAAGTAGGAATGACTTCTTCCGGCATGCCTTTTTCCTTTAGGATCCGGCGTTCAACCGCCATGCCGTCAAACGCAGCCGCGGTAAGTCTTGAAACAGACAGGGACCCTGCTGAAGCAAGTCCCTCCTTAGAGGTAGAGGCCACGGATCTTCCGTGATCATCTCTTGAAGTTCCGGGTACCAAGTCCTTCTTGGCCAATCCGGAACCACTAGTATCGTTCTCACGCCTCTTTGCCGTATAATTCTCAATACTTTTGGTATGAGAGGCAGAGGAGGAAACACATACACCGACTGGTACACCCAAGGTGTTACCAGCGCGTCCACCGCTATTGCCTGCGGATCTCTTGACCTGGTGCAATACCTGTCCAGTTTTTTGTTGAGGCGAGACGCCATCATGTCCACCATCGGTCTTTCCCAACGGGTTACCAGCATGTGGAAAACTTCTGGATGAAGTCCCCACTCTCCCGGGTGAAGATCGTGTCTGCTGAGGAAGTCTGCTTCCCAGTTGTCCACTCCCGGGATGAACACTGCTGACAGTGCTATCACATGATTCTCTGCCCAGCGAAGAATCCTTGCAGCTTCTGCCATTGCACTCCTGCTTCTTGTGCCGCCCTGTCTGTTCACATGGGCGACTGCCGTGATGTTGTCCGACTGGATCAACACCGGTTTTCCTTGAAGCAGAGGTTCTGCCTGGCTTAGAGCATTGTATATTGCTCTTAGTTCCAATATGTTTATGTGAAGAGACGTTTCCAGGCTCGTCCATACTCCCTGGAAGTTTCTTCCTTGTGTGACTGCTCCCCAGCCTCTCAGGCTGGCGTCCGTGGTCACCAGGATCCAATCCTGTATGCCGAATCTGCGGCCCTCCAATAGATGAGGACTCTGCAACCACCACAGAAGAGACACCCTTGTCCTTGGAGACAGGGTTATCCGTAGGTGCATCTGAAGATGCGACCCTGACCATTTGTCCAACAGATCCCTTTGGAAAATTCTTGCGTGGAATCTGCCGAATGGAATTGCTTCGTAAGAAGCCACCATTTTTCCCAGGACTCTTGTGCATTGATGTACAGACACCTTTCCTGGTTTTAGGAGGTTCCTGACAAGCTCGGATAACTCCTTGGCTTTTTCCTCCGGGAGAAAAACCTTTTTCTGAACCGTGTCCAGAATCATCCCTAGGAACAGCAGACGAGTTGTCGGCATTAACTGGGATTTTGGAATATTCAGAATCCACCCGTGCTGTTTTAGCACTTCTTGAGACAGTGCTAATCCCATCTCTAGCTGTTCTCTGGACCTTGCCCTTATTAGGAGATCGTCCAAGTATGGGATAATTAATACGCCTTTTCTTCGAAGAAGAATCATCATCTCGGCCATTACCTTTGTAAAGACCCGAGGAGCCGTGGACAATCCGAACGGCAGCGTCTGAAACTGATAGTGACAGTTTTGTACAACGAACCTGAGGTACCCCTGGTGTGAGGGGTAAATTGGAACGTGGAGATACGCATCCTTGATGTCCAAGGAAACCATAAAGTCCCCCTCTTCCAGGTTCGCTATCACTGCTCTGAGTGACTCCATCTTGAACTTGAACTTCTTTATGTACAGGTTCAAGGACTTCAGATTTAGAATAGGCCTTACCGAGCCATCCGGCTTCGGTACCACAAAAAGAGTGGAATAATACCCCTTCCCTTGTTGTAGAAGAGGTACCTTGACTATCACCTGCTGAGAGTACAGCTTGTGAATGGCTTCCAAAACCGTCTCCCTTTCGGAGGGGGACGTTGGTAAAGCAGACTTCCGGAAACGGCGAGGTGGATCTGTCTCTAATTCCAACCTGTACCCCTGAGATATTATCTGCAGGATCCAGGGATCTACTTGCGAGTGAGCCCACTGCGCGCTGTAATTTTTGAGACGACCCCCCACCGTCCCCGAGTCCGCTTGAGAAGCCCCAGCGTCATGCTGAGGCTTTTGTAGAAGCCGGGGAGGGCTTCTGTTCCTGGGAAGGAGCTGCCTGTTGCTGTCTCTTCCCTCGACCTCTGCCTCGTGGCAGATATGAATAGCCCTTTGCTCTCTTATTTTTAAAGGAACGAAAGGGCTGCGGTTGAAAGGTCGGTGCCTTTTTCTGTTGGGGAGTGACTTGAGGTAGAAAGGTGGATTTCCCGGCTGTAGCCGTGGCCACCAAATCTGATAGACCGACTCCAAATAACTCCTCCCCTTTATACTGCAAAACTTCCATATGCCGTTTTGAGTCCGCATCGCCTGTCCACTGTCGCGTCCATAAAGTTCTTCTGGCCGAAATGGACATAGCACTTACCCGTGATGCCAGTGTGCAGATATCCCTCTGTGCATCACGCATATAAAGAAATGCATCCTTTATTTGTTCTAACGACAGTAAAATATTGTCCCTGTCCAGGGTATCAATATTTTCAATCAGGGACTCTGACCAAACTACCCCAGCACTGCACATCCAGGCAGTCGCTATAGCTGGTCGTAGTATAACACCTGCATGTGTGTATATACTTTTTTGGATATTTTCCATCCTCCTATCTGATGGATCTTTAAGTGCGGCCGTCTCAGGAGAGGGTAACGCCACTTGTTTAGATAAGCGTGTTAGCGCCTTGTCCACCCTAGGAGGTGTTTCCCAGCGCTCCCTAACCTCTGGCGGGAAAGGGTATAATGCCAATAATTTCTTTGAAATTATCAGCTTTTTATCAGGGGCAACCCACGCTTCATTACACACGTCATTTAATTCTTCTGATTCAGGAAAAACTATAGGTAGTTTTTTCACACCCCACATAATACCCTGTTTAGTGGTACCTGTAGTATCAGCTAAATGTAACGCCTCCTTCATTGCCAAAATCATATAACGTGTGGCCCTACTGGAAAATACGGTTGATTCGTCACCGTCACCACTGGAGTCATCGCCTGTGTCTGGGTCCGTGTCGACCGACTGAGGCAAAGGGCGTTTCACAGCCCCTGACGGTGTTTGAGTCGCCTGGACAGGCACTAATTGATTGTCCGGCCGTCTCATGTCGTCAAACGACTGCTTTAGCGTGTTGACACTATCCCGTAGTTCCATAAATAAAGGCATCCATTCTGGTGTCGACTCCCTAGGGGGTGACATCCTCATATTTGGCAATTGCTCCGCCTCCACGCCAATATCGTCCTCATACATGTCGACACACACGTACCGACACACAGCAGACACACAGGGAATGCTCCTAACGAAGACAGGACCCACTAGCCCTTTGGGGAGACAGAGGGAGAGTTTGCCAGCACACACCAAAAGCGCTATATATATATATCAGGGATAGCCTTATAATAAGTGCTCCCTTATAGCTGCTTTGTTATATCAAAATATCGCCATAAATTTGCCCCCCCTCTCTGTTTTACCCTGTTTCTGTAGTGCAGTGCAGGGGAGAGACTTGGGAGCCGTCCTGACCAGCGGAGCTGTGAGAGGAAATGGCGCCGTGTGCTGAGGAGATAGGCCCCGCCCCTTTTCTGGCGGGCTCGTCTCCCGCTATTTAGAGAAATCAGGCAGGGGTTAAATATCTCCATATAGCCTCTGGGGGCTATATGTGAGGTATTTTTAGCCTTTATATAGGTTACATTTGCCTCCCAGGGCGCCCCCCTCCCAGCGCCCTGCACCCTCAGTGACTGCCGTGTGAAGTGTGCTGAGAGGAAAATGGCGCACAGCTGCAGTGCTGTGCGCTACCTTTAGAAGACTGCAGGAGTCTTCAGCCGCCGATTCTGGACCTCTTCTGACTTCAGCATCTGCAAGGGGGCCGGCGGCGCGGCTCCGGTGACCATCCAGGCTGTACCTGTGATCGTCCCTCTGGAGCTTGATGTCCAGTAGCCAATCCATCCTGCACGCAGGTGAGTTGACTCCTTCTCCCCTCAGTCCCTCGCTGCAGTGATCCTGTTGCCAGCAGGAATCACTGTAAAATAAAAAACCTAGCTAAACTTTTTCTAAGCAGCTCTTTAGGAGAGCCACCTAGATTGCACCCTTCTCGGCCGGGCACAAAAATCTAACTGGAGTCTGGAGGAGGGTCATAGGGGGAGGAGCCAGTGCACACCACCTGATCTGGAAAAGCTTTACTTTTTGTGCCCTGTCTCCTGCGGAGCCGCTATTCCCCATGGTCCTTTCAGGAACCCCAGCATCCACTAGGACGATAGAGAAATTATGTTACCCTGCAGGTGCAGCAAATGTAACATATGCAGGGTGATTTAGATTTGGGTGGGGTCATTTCTTTTTTTTCTGTGCAGGGTAAATATGCTTTTGTACGTAGACCATAAAGGTTAGACAGCTTTATTTTTACATTGCAATTTAGTTATCAGTTTGAAAACCCACCCAAATCTTTCTGCACTTTACAACTGCCACACCTGCAGTGCAACTTGGTTTTTACCAAGTTGCTTGCTTTTTTGCTATACTTGTCATGAATCAGGCCCTGAGTTTAAGTACACTGATTGGAAGTCTGCTTTCCCGAGATGTCCAGCAGCCTTGAAATGTCTGGTTACAAGTTAACACCCCCTATCAGCGAAGGCTTGCATCGGTAGTTAAAAGAACCCAATACTCGATCCAAAAAGGAGGAAACCCTTGTCAAGATGGGATCAGTGGAGCCACTACAAGAGAGTGATGGACGTCTGTACTGAAAACAAATCATATGCACACTAAGATGCAGAGTGGATCGGGTCCACCTGGCCAATATCTCCAACTGCAGAGGACAGGAGTGAAACTGGGTGTATTCCACCACCTTGAAGGTGGAAACCATCGCTATCAGGTCCTGCATACAAGAGCGGATGGAGACTCTACGCCACCCCAGGAAGGCACGAATTTTTGGCCTGTAAGGCCAGGATCATTTCCTAAAGCAGTCACAGACGACCAGACATCGGCGAAAAGCAGAAGACTGCCTCCCACCCTGGGAGTTTCAAGGTGGAGGTCTGCCCGATTAGGTGGATGGCTTGTCGGCCGGCTTGTTTACCCCTGGACTTAAAGCTCTTAGTGGAAGAGCAGTGGAACCTGTTGAAAGACTGGCCCTTGGCCTTACCTTACGGGCAAAGGTAGAAGGTAAAGGTAGAAGGTTGTTTTGGAAGCCACCACTGTAGCCATAATTATAGCACATTGTCTGAAAAAGGAAGAGCCTTGAAAGCCTTTGTGGAATTGGCATGCCAGGCAAGAAGCCAGAGGGTGCTCTCCTGGCAGCGACTGTGGATGCCAAAACTTTAGAAGCAAGGATATCAGAGTCAATGGCAGCCTCACCCAGATAAGTGCTCGCCTTCCAGATATGCTCAACTAAAGACAATAAGTCAGACCTGTGAGCACCAGAGCAAAGACCGTCCTCTAGGGAGTCAGCCCACTGTTCTATTGCCTTAGCGACCCAAGCGAGGGCTGAGCACATGACTACCCCTGCATTAGAAAAGATAATTTGAAAGAAAGAAAATTTTCCAATTCTTCCTATCTGCTGGCTCTTTAAGGGAGGCAGTGTTTGGTATAGGAAAGGTAGTAAACTTAATCAAATGGTAAATGTGTTCATCCACCAGAGGGGGGACGGAGAGGACACACTCCCATTTTGCACTATCTGCCGCTGGAAGTGGATAAAATGTGGAAATACATTTAGATCAAAAAAATGCTTGTTAGGATGACCCCACACCTCCGCTAGAAGGTCTTCCAGCAGAGCAGAGGAAGGAAATTCAGCTGCCACAGTCTTCTGATGTTTAAATACAGGGGCATCAGACATAGAAGACTGATCCAAGTACTTAATCAAAAGCATGGATCGAACAGTCTAGGTTAGGTCTGTAAAATTCACTTGTGCTTGGGAATCTTCCGGCACAGAGTTTTCTACGTCTGAAGAGATTGAGACGTTGTCCTCACACTACGAAGAAACATCAGAGTCGGAGTAGTACACAGAACGAAGGGTGGAGCTGTACTTGGACAGCCTGTCCTTGCCCAGCATCTGTTGGAGAGCAGCAGACACCTGCACTAGACCAGGGGTGGGGAACCTTCGGCCCTCCAGCTGCTGTTGAACTACACATCCCAGCATACCCTGCTACAGTTTTGCTATTTGGCCATGCTAAAACTATTGCAAGGCATGCTGGGATGTGTAGTTCAACAACAGCTGGAGGGCCAAAGGTTCCCCATCCCTGCACTAGACCCTGAACCAAATGTGAGAAAGACTGAACACATGGTGGATCTACAGCAGTGGGTTGGGAGTTTCTCGGAGCAGGAAATAAATTAGCTGACTGACCCGCACCTGTACCTACGGCAGCAGGGGGAGGTTTACTGGAATTTGCAAGCTGGTTCACTAGCTGCAACATCACCTGTTAAAGTGTGGAAGCCCATGCCTGTTCCGGAGAGAAAGCAGTGGCCAAAAGGACCTCACGCTGCATTCTTTGGAAACACATGACGCATAAACCATCCTAACTCGGAGCTTGAGGAGAAATCATTCAGCACAGCTTTTGCAGTTGTGCAGCACAGCAAAGCCCCCATCCCTGGGTGCTTTGCCCTTGGAAGACATTTTAAAGTATTCCAAAAAAACTTCCCAACACATCAAAGTTCGAAAGAAAACAGCAGTGGCCAATTTTAAGGGGAGAGCAAGTGATTTTCCCTAAACCGTAAATTAAACACAGAGAGAAAAAAAAATTACGGAAGCACAGTAAAGGTGAGTACACACTAGTAGATATATCTGCAGATCAATTGATCTGCAGATATATCTATGGACGGATCGGGCAGTGTGTTCAGCATACACACTGCCCGATCCGTCGGGGACTGACGTCATGAACTGGGCGGTGTCACGATCCGGGTATCTGGACGCCATTTCTTACCCATCAGATGCCTCCTAAGGCTGGCTCAGCGCTCCAGGACCGGATCCCATCTGTTATCCTGATGTGTACATTCCTGTATCCTCTCCTGTCACTCTGGGACGCTGTCACAGTAAACGCCATATTACACCTGGCATGGCGTCTCCCGCGGCCTCCGCCGCCGTCCCTGAACTTCTGCATGCAGAGTGTCTGAGTGGCGATTACGTCAGCCGCGGCCTCCGCTGTGTCCGCGTGGTTGGATGTGCATCTGTCAGCCTGGCGCCTCCTGTCTCCGGCGCCGCCATTACTGTTTTCATTACCACATGGATTACAAACCAAACTTCCCTCCAAGTGTCTGCATGGGCGCAGCCATCTTGGATTCTGTCAGCTGATCATTTCCACCAATCTGTTCTCAGTATTGATAATCTGCATAATTGCCTAGCCAATCCCTTCCTTGCTGCAGGAAGGCGTCAGTGCTTTGGTTGTCAAACCTAGTTCCTGTTTGTCTCTCTCCTGTGATTGTCTTCCAGGTTCCAGCTCCTGTTTCAAGACTTCCACCATAGAGACCCGCACCAGCATTCCACCTGCGGTGTAGCCTGACTCTCCAATCCATTGTGGATTCATCTGTTTCCAGCTACAACATTACCTGCTTCCAGCTCAGCTTCCAGCAGAGTACAGCTTCTCTTAAAGGGCCGGTGTCCTTTCTACACTTTACCACTCTCCACCGGTATTATTATTTCTCCGCTCTCAAGTTCTACATTTCAGTTCATATTTCATCGCTCCCAAGTTCATTTATTATTTAACTGGTTCCAGCCAGTATCCACTCCGTGCTAACAACAGTCTGGTTCCAGCCAGTATCCACAGCAGCCGTTTTATCTTCAGCAACCCAGCTTTTCCTGGAACACCAGCTGGCACAATCCTGGGTTATCTCCATTGCTACAGTCGGGCCTGGTAAGGACTTTCCATCTAGAAGATTATAAGAACTATCTCACACTACCAGTGCCCTGTGGCTCCTGCCATCCTGTAGTACCCAGGAACTGTATTTATTCTTTGCTGACTTTTACGTTTTCTTTTACTGCTGCTGTGTTGCGGGGTTGTCATAATAAACATCATTGACTTTTATCCAAGTTGTCGTGGTCACGCCTTCGGGCAGTTATTATTCATGTTACTTACATGTCCAGGGGTCTGATACAACCTCCCAGGTTCCGGTACATCTCAGCCCCTACAACTGAGGCTGCCTCTCGTCAGCTCAGGCCCTCAGTTGTGACAGTAAGCACTGACCTAATGAATCCAGCCGGAGACCAGGATCAAGCGGCCAGGCCGATGCAAGAACTGGCAGCCCGACTAGAACATCAGGAGGCTGCACAGGGCCACATCATCCGCTGTCTCCAGGATCTCTCTACTCGGCTGGATGGGATTCAGACAACTCTCCGTGGATCAGGCGCGTCTGGTGCGTCAACCACAGTGACTCCAGCTATAACCCCACCCACCTTACCCATTTCTGCTCCACGTCTTCATCTTCCAACGCCAGCAAAATTTGACGGATCTCCAAGATTCTGCAGGGGATTTCTCAACCAGTGTGAGATTCAGTTTGAGCTACAACCTGGCAATTTTCCCAGTGACCGTACAAAAATTGCCTACATTATTTCTCTTCTCAGTGGCTCAGCCCTTGATTGGGCATCACCGTTATGGGAGAGGTCCGACACCCTGCTATCTTCCTACACTGCCTTCGTGTCAACATTCAGGCGCATCTTCGACGAGCCAGGCCGGGTAACCTCAGCTTCATCCGAGATTCTCCGTTTACGCCAGGGGTCACGTACTGTAGGACAATATCTGATACAGTTCCAGATCCTGGCATCCGAACTGGCATGGAACGACGAGGCCCTGTATGCTGCATTCTGGCATGGCTTATCTGAGCGTATTAAAGATGAGTTAGCTACCAGAGACTTACCTTCTAAGTTAGATGAGCTAATCTCACTCTGCACGAAAGTTGATTTACGTTTCAGAGAGAGAGCAACTGAGCGTGGAAGATCATCTGCTCCAAAATCTTCTGCTCCTCCTCCTCGTCAACTGTCACCATCTAAAGATGAGCCCATGCAACTTGGCCGTTCCCGTTTAACTCCTGCTGAGCGCCGAAGACGTCTCTCCGAGTCTCTCTGTCTCTATTGTGCAGCTCCGTCTCACACCATTAATGCCTGTCCCAAACGTCCGGGAAACACCAAATCCTAGCTCGCCAAGGAGAGGGCCGGCTAGGAGTAATGATCTCCTCTCCATCTCCTCAAGATTGTAATCTCCCAGTCTCGCTTCAAGTTGCTCAACGTTATCGGAACGTCATTGCCCTCCTTGATTCCGGAGCAGCTGGGAACTTTATTACCGAAGCCTATGTTAAACGGTGGTCCCTACCCACCGAGAGACTTCCTTCGTCCATTTCTTTAACTGCCGTGGATGGCAGCAAAATTTTTGATGCAGTTATTTCTTTAAGGACTCTACCAGTTCGTCTGAGAGTGGGAGTTCTTCATTCCGAACTTATTTCTTTTTTAGTGATTCCAAGAGCCACACATCCTGTGGTCCTGGGCCTTCCATGGCTCCGTCTTCACAATCCTACAATTGATTGGACGACTACGCAAATCCTGGCATGGGGTTCCTCCTGTGCTGAGACATGTTTGTTTAAAGTATTGCCTGTCTGTTCTTCCTCCCCCAGGTCGTCTGATGTTCCACCTCCTCCATATCAAGATTTCACGGATGTGTTCAGTAAAGCTTCTGCTGATATCCTTCCTCCTCATAGAGAATGGGACTGCCCGATTGATCTCGTTCCAGGGAAGGTTCCACCTCGAGGCCGAACTTATCCGTTGTCTCTGCCCGAGACGCATTCTATGGAGGAATATATTAAAGAGAACCTAGCAAAGGGGTTCATTCGACCTTCTTCTTCTCCAGCCGGCGCAGGCTTCTTTTTTGTAAAAAAGAAAGATGGTGGTCTGCGGCCGTGCATCGACTACAGGAGGTTTGAACGACATTACCATCAAGAACCGTTATCCTTTACCCCTGATTACTGAGCTCTTTGACAGAGTTAGCGGAGCTACCATCTTTACAAAGCTGGACTTGCGAGGTGCATACAATCTCATCCGGATCCGTGAGGGTGACGAGTGGAAGACCGCCTTTAACACCCGTGACGGACATTATGAGTACCTCGTCATGCCCTTCGGATTGAGCAATGCTCCAGCTGTCTTCCAGCATTTTGTCAATGAGATCTTCAGAGACATTCTATACCGTCATGTCGTGGTCTATCTAGACGATATCCTCATTTTTGCCAACGATTTAGAGGAACATCGTTTTTGGGTTAAAGAGGTTCTGTCCCGTCTCCGTGTCAATCATCTCTATTGCAAATTAGAAAAATGCGTCTTTGAAGTCAAGTCCATTCCGTTTCTAGGGTACATTGTGTCCGGTTCCGGACTAGAGATGGATCCTGAGAAACTACAAGCAATCCAAAATTGGCCAGTACCCTTAACCCTCAAAGGGGTCCAGAGGTTCTTAGGGTTCGCCAACTATTACCGAAAGTTTATACGAGACTTTTCCACCATTGTGGCGCCTATTACTGCTTTCACTAAGAAGGGTGCTAACCCGTCCAAGTGGTCTGAAGAAGCCATGCAAGCATTTCATCTTTTAAAACAAAGGTTCATCTCTGCGCCTGTTCTGAAACAGCCTGACATCGACTCTCCTTTCATCTTAGAGGTGGATGCCTCCTCCGTTGGAGTAGGAGCGGTGTTATCTCAGAGGGCTAAAGATGGCCATTTACACCCTTGCAGTTTCTTCTCCCGGAAGTTCTCCCCAGCTGAGCGCAACTATGCCATTGGCGACCAGGAGTTGCTAGCCATCAAGCTCGCTCTAGAAGAGTGGAGGTATCTGTTGGAGGGAGCTTCTCATTCAATCACCATACTTACAGACCACAAGAACCTTTTATATCTGAAAGGCGCACAATGTCTCAACCCTCGTCAGGCCAGATGGGCACTTTTCTTTTCCAGGTTCGACTTTAAACTCCAGTTCTGTCCGGGCTCTCAGAATCGCAAGGCCGATGCCCTTTCCCGCTCATGGGAGCAAGAAAATGAGTCAGAGTCTTCAGACAAGCATCCTATTATAAATCCGTTGGCATTCTCCACGGTAGGGATGGACTCTACGCCCCCATCAGGGAAAAGTTTTGTGAAACCGATGCTAAGGAAGAAGCTCATGCATTGGGCCCATGCTTCCCGTTTTGCCTGACATACAGGTATCCAAAAAACCCTGGAGTTTATCTCTAGGTCCTATTGGTGGCCAACTCTGAAAAAGGACGTCTTGGAGTTTATTGCATCTTGCCCAAAGTGTGCTCAGCATAAGGTATCCCGCCAGTCGCCTGCGGGGCAACTGGTTCCACTATCTGTTCCCCGTCGACCTTGGACCCATTTGTCAATGGATTTTATTACAGATTTACCCATGTGCAACAAGTTCAATACCATCTGGGTGGTAGTTGACCGGTTCACCAAGATGGCACACTTCATTCCTCTCACCGGTCTTCCGTCAGCTTCCAAGTTGGCTCAAGTATTCATACAAGAGATCTTCCGACTCCACGGTCTTCCTGAAGAAATTATCTCAGATCGAGGAGTTCAATTCACAGCCAAATTCTGGCGAAGTTTATGTCAAGTCCTCCAAGTCAAGCTAAAGTTTTCCACGGCTTACCATCCTCAGACCAATGGTCAAACCGAGAGGGTGAATCAGGACTTGGAGGCCTTCCTCCGCATCTATGTGTCCTCCTCTCAAGATGACTGGGTTCAATTACTTCCCTGGGCCGAGTTCTGTCATAACAACCAGTATCATTCTTCATCTGCTTCAACACCATTCTTCACTAACTTTGGATTCCACCCTAAAGTCCCTGAGTTCCAACCGCTTCCAGCAACTTCTGTTCCCGCAGTGGATATCACCTTGCATCAGTTTGCCAATATCTGGAAGAGCGTACGATCAGCTCTGCTCAAGGCATCGTTCAGGTACAAGAAGTTTGCGGATAAGAAGCGTCGAGCAGTTCCTGCTCTCAAGGTGGGTGATCGGGTATGGTTATCCACGAAGAATTTGAGGTTAAGAGTTCCCAGTATGAAGTTTGCACCTCGCTATATCGGTCCTTTCAAGATTGAACAAGTCATCAATCCTGTTGCTTACAGACTCCAGTTGCCTCCCTTCTTAAAAATACCCAGGACATTCCATGTTTCCCTGTTGAAACCGCTGATCTTGAATCGGTTTCATTCCTCACTTCCTCCAACTCCGAAAGTCCAAACTCAACGAGGCGTTGAGTATGAAGTGGCCAAGATCCTGGACTCACGTCACCGTTACGGTCAACTACAATATCTTATTGACTGGAAGGGTTATGGTCCTGAGGAACGTTCATGGACCAATGCTTCTGATGTCCATGCTCCTGCCTTGGTCCGGAGATTCCATTCCAAGTTTCCTCAAAAGCCAAAGAAGTGTCCTGGGGCCACTCCTAAAGGGGGGGGGTGCTGTCACGATCCGGGTATCTGGACGCCATTTCTTACCCATCAGATGCCTCCTAAGGCTGGCTCAGCGCTCCAGGACCGGATCCCATCTGTTATCCTGATGTGTACATTCCTGTATCCTCTCCTGTCACTCTGGGACGCTGTCACAGTAAACGCCATATTACACCTGGCATGGCGTCTCCCGCGGCCTCCGCCGCCGTCCCTGAACTTCTGCATGCAGAGTGTCTGAGTGGCGATTACGTCAGCCGCGGCCTCCGCTGTGTCCGCGTGGTTGGATGTGCATCTGTCAGCCTGGCGCCTCCTGTCTCCGGTGGCCGGCGCCGCCATTACTGTTTTCATTACCACATGGATTACAAACCAAACTTCCCTCCAAGTGTCTGCATGGGCGCAGCCATCTTGGATTCTGTCAGCTGATCATTTCCACCAATCTGTTCTCAGTATTGATAATCTGCATAATTTCCTAGCCAATCCCTTCCTTGCTGCAGGTATAAATACACTGTGCCTGAGCAAGGAAGGTGTCAGTGCTTTGGTTGTCAAACCTAGTTCCTGTTTGTCTCTCTCCTGTGATTGTCTTCCAGGTTCCAACTCCTGTCTCAAGACTTCCACCATAGAGACCCGCACCAGCATTCCACCTGCGGTGTAGCCTGTCTCTCCAATCCATTGTGGATTCATCTGTTTCCAGCTACAACATTACCTGCTTCCAGCTCAGCTTCCAGCAGAGTACAGCTTCTCTTAAAGGGCCGGTGTCCTTTCTACACTTTACCACTCTCCACCGGTATTATTATTTCTCCGCTCTCAAGTTCTACATTTCAGTTCATATTTCATCGCTCCCAAGTTCATTTATTATTTAACTGGTTCCAGCCAGTATCCACTCCGTGCTAACAACAGTCTGGTTCCAGCCAGTATCCACAGTAGCCGTTTTATCTTCAGCAACCCAGCTTTTCCTGGAACACCAGCTGGCACAATCCTGGGTTATCTCCATTGCTACAGTCGGGCCTGGTAAGGACTTTCCATCTAGAAGATTATAAGAACTATCTCACACTACCAGTGCCCTGTGGCTCCTGCCATCCTGTAGTACCCAGGAACTGTATTTATTCTTTGCTGACTTTTACGTTTTCTTTTACTGCTGCTGTGTTGCGGGGTTGTCATAATAAACATCATTGACTTTTATCCAAGTTGTCGTGGTCACGCCTTCGGGCAGTTATTATTCATGTTACTTACATGTCCAGGGGTCTGATACAACCTCCCAGGTTCCGGTACATCTCAGCCCCTACAACTGAGGCTGCCTCCCGTCAGCTCAGGCCCTCAGTTGTGACAGGCGGGTGTGTACACACGCCCGCCCAGTTCAGCTGTCAATCACGGCCGGCCGCCGCAGCATGTGTACGGGCGGTCGGCCGACCGCCCCGTACACACACAGCGACGCGCCAATATATCGGTAGATATATTGCCCGTCGGCTGTGCTGCGCGGCCGACGCGATACGTCTGAACGACGGAGTTCACAGACGTATCGGCCGTACACACTGGCCGACGCTCCCGCGATATATCGGCCGTTCAAGAGAACGGCCGATATATTGACCAGTGTGTACGGGCCTTTATGAAGTGTAAAGAGAGAAAGATACAGCAGTGAAAACGAAGTATAGAGCCAACAAAGTACTCCTATACACTTTGAAATCAAACTGCCACACAAAACATTCAATGCAAATAACCAATAAAAATGGGCAATATATTTCTCAACAAACCAGCCCAGATAGGCGAGGAAGGAGCTAACCGTGGGGTGAGGTATACAGGGAGGCAGGAACAAGTGTCTCCTGCAGCTTCAGCAGAGGTGGCAATATGGAAATGGCTGCCGTCAGGTTTGTGAATTCTTGTGGACTCATTGGAGACTGGTGCTGGTTCAGTAGTGGGTGCTTTATGCAGGAAGCTAGCTGGGCGTAAAGAACTCTTGCGCATGAGGTGGGTGCCACGTTAGGAGGCTTCGACAGGATACTGGAAGTCTCAGTAAATAATGCACTGGAAAGTTCCACAGGGAATGGACTAGAACAGAGACCACTGGAGCAAAACTGAATCAGAAGATATAGGCTTACTGGAATAAGCTGCGATGACCAGCCTACTATTGATGATAACAGGAACAGGAAGAGGACTAGTCCTGTGTATGTATTTGCACTGGTCAGACTGGAACCGGTAGAAGCAGGAACGAGAGTCAGACTTGTACTGCCGGAATATACTTTGCACTGGCCGGACTGGAACCGGTGAACAAGAACAGATCCATAGAACAGGATAAGGGACCCATACACTAGTACGATAATGCCCGATTTCATCAGATTCCGACGTTTCAGGACGATAAATCGGATGAAAACGGGCAAATCGCATGTGCTTTACTTCAGATCCGATGTCCCGTGAGCATCGGATCAGAGCCCCTAGATCAGAAGTGCTGTACACAAGATCTCTCGGATACCACAGGCATGGCTGGGATCGCATACGATACATCATATGCAAAAGGACCGCATATGATGTATCGTATGCAATCCTGCCGGCCGGGAAGCTGCCGGGCGGTTCAAGGGAAATCTTATGCGACTTGTAGTATATATATGGGGCCCTAAACACTTGAGAATAGTGAGCTGGGCTAAACCCAACAAGCAGGATACACCTGGAATTGGTGAACTGGCTAAATCCAGCAAGCAGGATACACCTGCTGAGCAAAGTGCCGGTGAAGTGTGCTAGTGGATCAGATAGTATAGTCTCCGAGAAACGAAGAACACCGCTGGATATGGCAACAAACAGGTACTAGCTGGTACTAGTAGTTCCACAGCAAAGGGACTGAGAATCAGGGCTACAACAGAGCTCAGGAGCCAGAAGCCTAGGAACGTTACTCTGGAAAGAGATGTAGTTCTAGGCAATTTGCAACTACTGCTGGGAGTCCTTTTATTCCCCTTGCTGTCTAGCCATTGGAAGCTAAAATCAGCTGACCACCATGGTTGGTGTTACGGAAGTCAGCGGATCGTCGGCAACATGGCGGCAGGAAATCGATGTGGCGCCTAGGGGTGCAGTGACTACTGCAGAGATTGACAGTATGCAGACTGGATGCTGCCCCTGGAACACCACAAGCCAGACTGAGCAGCACAGGTGTAAGTGATGGGGTGCAAGACCACGGTGCCTGACAGCTGCTGGATGTCGGTCTGTGGGAGGAGAGAGAGGAGGAGAAGCTCTTTTGGCAGATAACCTGAAATAAGGGATGCGCCAAGGAGTGGAGGAGAAGCTTTTAGGATAAGCCAACCTCCCCATTCTGGCAACCCCCAGGGACATGGCCACTATTAATTTTTAGTACCCCATTGTCAAAATTAGGTCTAGTGCGGGTGTGAAGAAGACTTGATCTCAACTGGTTAGCACTGCCGTCAGCCTCCCTTGCTGGCAGCAAACAGAGCCTGGTGGCACTGACTCCACTGCCTGCGCTCAAGCTGCTAGGCAGGGTTAATGGAGCAGCGATAGGACTAACAGGAGCCCCCTGAAAAGTGTGCCCTTGCTACCGGCATCAAACTTAATCCAGAAGCCTCGACAGAGAGCAGAAACCTGTGCTGCTGGGTAAAGAAATGTACTATTTGGTGGCCAGGCGCAGCTTACCACCTATACCCCATTGTGATACCCATCTCCCCCATGGATGTAAAAGAAATACTTTTTGCTTTGAAATGGCTGTTGCTGTACATTTACCATAAAGGGTTCTTCAGCTTAGCTTCTTTATTTTTTCACCATAACTTTAATTGTTATTCTCAACAGAAGAAAAAACAAAACACATGGAAGATCATTAGATTTATGAAGGAGGCCCTATAGCAGTTGCAGAAAGGACTCTTTCCACGAAGCGCATTCTACTCAGACAGTGCCAGAGTGTGATTATAGCAGTTTCTAAAGCTCTAGATGTACTGTAGATATGAACCTAAGGACACACTAGAGACTGACAAATAAGGACATTTGCATAAACAAAAAGAATAAAAAAAGGTTTGCATTTTTGTAAAAGACCTTAACTAACCATTTTATGGTTTGTTGTCTCTACAGCAAATACAACCATTTTAGTAAATTGACAAACAAAAACCTAAATACACCAACTATGCTGTCTGTCAATCTTTTAGAGAACACAGCATTGATTTAGAGCAGTAGTTTTCAACCTCAACCCTCAAATGCCGCCAATAGGTCATGTTTTTTGGATTTCTGCATATGTGGAAGTAGGTGGGATAATAACTGAATCAGTAAAAATAGGATTTTAATACCTACCGGTAAATCCTTTTCTCTTAGTCCATAGAGGATGCTGGGGTCACAATCAGAACCATGGGGTATAGACGGGATCCGCAGGAGACATGGGCACTTTAAGACTTTCAAAGGGTGTGAACTGGCTCCTCCCTCTATGCCCCTCCTCCAGTCTCCAGTTATAGGAACTGTGCCCAGGGAGACGGACATTTCGAGGAAAGGATTTATTGTTAAACCACGGTGAGCCTCTTCCAGCTCACACCTCAAGGATGCCGCAGAATGTGGCATTCAACAGAATACAAGCCAACGGCATGAACGATTGCAGCAACATGCTGACAAGAACCGCAACACAACATGTGTGTAGCCACAAGTAATAACTGCAGATACAGTACGCACTGGGACGGGCGCCCCGCATCCTCTACGAACTAAGAGAAAAGGATTTACTGGTAGGTATTAAAATCCTATTTTCTTATACGTCCTAGAGGATGCTGGGGTCACATTCAGAACTATGGGGTTATACCAAAGCTCTAGAACGGGCAGGAGAGTGCGAATGACTCTGCAGTACCGAATGACCAAACTTGATGTCATCATCGGCCAAGGTACCAAACTTTTAAAACTTAGCAAAAGCGTTTGCCAAGGAGCTGCTCGGCAAAATTACAATGCAGAGACCCCTCCGGCAGCCGCCCAGGACAAGCCCCCCATTCTAGTAGAATGGGCCCTCACCGATTTCGGTAACGGCAATCCAGCCGTGGAATGAGCATGCTGAAACGTACCACAGATCCAGCGTGTAATAGTCTGCTTGGAAGCAGGGCACCCCAACTTGTTGGGAGCAAACAGGACAAACAAAGCCTCAGTTTTCCTAATCTGAGCCGGTCTGGCGACATAAATCTTCAAAGCTCTGACCATCACGAAACTTTGACTCAGCGAAGGAGTCAGTGGCCACAGGCACCACCAAAGGTTGGTTCATGTGGAAAGATGAAACCACCTTCGGTAGAATCGTTGACGTGTCCTCAACTCTGCTCAATCTTCATGGAAGATCAAATAAGGGCTCTTGTGAGACAAGGCCGCTAACTCAGACACTCGCCTTGCAGAAGCCAAGGCCAACAGGATGAACACTTTTCAAGTGGGGAACTTCAACTCCACCTTCTGTAAAGGTGCAAACCAATGTGATGGAAGGAACTGCAACACCACATTAAGAACCCACGGTGCCACAGGAGGCACAAATGGAGGTTGGATGTGCAACAAGCTTTTCCCAAAAGTCTGAACTTCTGGAAGGGAGGCCAATTGTTTCTGAAAGAAACCGATAAGGCTGAAATCTGTACTTTAATTGAGCCCAATTTTAGGCCCGCAACCACACAGGCTTGTAGAAAATGCAGAAAACATCCTAGCTGAAACTCTTCCGTAGGAGCCTTCTTGTATTCACACCAAGAACACATTTTCTCCAACTACGGTGGTAATGTTTAGACGTTACTCTTTTTCTGGCTTGAATAAGTGTGGTAATGACTTCACTGGGAATACCCTCACGGCTAGGATTTTGTGCTCAACAGCCAAGCCGTCAAACGTAGCCACGGTAAGCCTTGATACACCCACGGTCCCTGTCATAGTAGGTCCTCGCGCAGAGGCAGAGGGCAGGGATCACCTATGACTAATTCCAGAAGATCTGGATATCAAGCCCTCCTTGCCATTCTGGGACTATGAGGATTGCTCGAATCTTTGTTCTTCTTATGATTTTTAGAACTTTTGGAATGAGAGGAAATGGAGAGAATCCATACACCGACTGAAACACCCACGGTGTCACCAGTGCATCCACTGCTATTGCTTGAGGTCCTCTCGACCTGGAACAATATCTCTGAAGCTTCTTGATGAGACAAGATGCCATCATCTTTACTTGAGGAAACTCCCCAACGACTTGTCACCTCAGCGAAGACCTCTTGGTGGAGGCACCACTCTCCCGGATGGAGATCGTGTTTGCTGAAGAAGTCCCTGGAATGAAGATTGCTGACCGGGCGTTTGTATGTCTTTCTGCCCCGCGGAGGACCTTTGTGGCTTCTGCCATCGCCGCTCTGCTTTTTGTTCCGCCTTGGCGGTTTATGTACGCTACTGTTGTTACATCATCCGACTGGATCAATACGGGCAGATCGCGAAGATGTTCCGCTTGCAGAAGGCCGTTGTAAATGGCCCTTAACTCCAGAATTTTTATGTGGAGACAAGATTCTTGACTTGATCATCTTCCTTGGAAGAGTTTTCTCCGTGTAACTTTACCTCAGCCTCGGAGGCTTGCATCCGTGGCTACCAAGATGCAGTCCTGGATCCCGAACCTGCACCCCTGAGCTGTGTAGCCACCACAAGAGTTAGAGATTCTGGTCTCAGAAGACAGGATAATCCTTCGGTGCATGTGTAGGTGGGATCTGGAGCACTTGTCCAACAGGTCCCACTGGAACACTCTGGGATGAAATCTGCCAACTGACTGACCTCATAGACCGCAACCATCTTCCCCAGCAACCGAATGCATTGATCGATTGACACTTTTGCTGGTTTCAGAACATGTTTGACCAGGCTCTGACGTTCCAGAGCCTTTCCCTGGAAGAAAAAAACTCTGTAGTTCGGTGTACAGTATCCTTCCCAAAAAACGACAGCCGCGTTGTTGGAATTAACTCTGCTTTTGGCAAGTTTAGGAGCCAACAATGTTGTTGAAGAACTGTCAGGGATAGTGCAATGTTTTGCACCAACTGGTCCCTGGATCTCGCCTGTATCAGGAGATCGTCCAAGTACGGTATAATCGTGACTCCATGCTTTTGAAGGAGAACCATCATTTCCGCCATTATGTCGGTGAAAAAACTCGGAGCCGTGGATAGACCAAACGTCAACGTCTGAAACTGGTAAGGACAATTCTGAATTGCAAACCTCAGTGACGCAGAGGAAAATGGAAATCTAAGTAGGCATCCATTATGTCTACCGAAACAATGAAACCTCTTTCCACCAGACTGGAAATCACTGTCCTGAGAGATTCCATCTTTAATTCGAGTCACTTTTGGTAGAAATCGAGGTATTTCCGTTTAGGATTGACCTCTGTCCGGTCTCAGGACCACGAAAAAGGCTTGAGTAAACGGCTTCACCCTGTTGCGACGGGGCAACCAGGAAAATGACATGATTCAGACACAATCTTTGTATTGCGTTGCATACTACCTCCCTGTTCGTCTTAGAACTGGTAAGGCCGATTTGCAAAATCGTTGAGGGGAAACGTCTCGAAAACTGCCAGTTTTCCCGAATGAAACCAGAACTGACTGAAGAGTTGTGTTTTTTTGTTTAAGACGCGCCCCCACCGGTGCGGCCTCCCGCAAGAGCGCCACAGCGACATGCGGTGGATTTGGCAGACGCAGAGGATGATTTCTGCACCCGTGAACTGTAAGACTACGGACCTCTTCCCTTTCCTAAACCTGCAAAGAAAAAGGAATCTAACTTACTGTGCATCTATTGGGTCGAGATGACGGCATCCGATAATGATGCGTCTTCATTCGTTGTGATTGACCATAGGGCCAGAAGGTTGACTTACCTGCGGCCGTTGCTGAGATCAAATCAACTAGGCCATCAGCAAACAAGGCTTCTCCTTCCTAGGGAAGAGGCTCCATTTCTTCTTGGAGTCAGCATCAACATTCCACTGGTGAATGCACAACGACCGCCCAGCCGAGACCGCTATAGAAATGGCCTGTGAATCCAAGAGTCCAATTTTGCCTGCAGTCTCACTTAAGCATGCTGCAGCGTCCTTGATATGACCCAACGCAAGGAGTATCTCATCTCCCTCCAGGGTATCTATATCGGACGACAAAGGTATCCTATCATTTTCGAATACTACTACTCACCCATGCGCCTGCCATGGCAGGTCTAAGTAAGGTACCCATGGACATAGCTAGGATATAGCGTAGCTTCCTGTATACGATCCACTGGATTTGTGACATGGTCCCATGCAGAGCAGGGAGTGACTCACACTTTATTCTGTCCGCGGCAGGAACGAATAACCATCGGAAGCCACCAGGATTCTCTCTCAAACAGAGCGCTCAGTACATGAGATTAGCTATCCGTATATATCTATACATGCATATACACACAATATACATATAAACATATTAATCCACATACATATATAGACCCTCCGTCAGGAACCGCAGGGTTCTCTGTGACGTTAATACGGCCTTAATTGTACTGCACAATATTGAATCTAATCAGGAAACAATCTGGTTGACACAGGAATCAGTATCCGTGTTGGTATCAGGGAGTAGCAATTGGGCAAAATAAAATTTTATGTTATTCATGTACTGAATGCTCTCTTGGATCTAAACTGGAATCACTATAGTCGACACTGGAATTTGTGTCCGTGTCGGAATCAGTATGTAACATTTCTAATCTCTTACTGATATGCTTCCTATTGGCATTCAAGACATTCACCCAGTCAGGAGTCGGCGGTGCCGACACGGTCACCCTCTCATACGTCTGTGTCAATAATATAGCTTCCGCCTGGGAAGAGCACTCAGCCTCAGACATGTTGACCTACGTGTATCAAACACCAACAAACACACTGGCTTATATGAGACAGACCCACAGTAAGACTGTCAGATGGACACAGTGGATTTTTGCCAGCTCACAACTCAGCGCAATCATACAAAGCCTGTGAATAGACTCATGATAACAGACTTGTAGCGCTTTATCTGAAATACACTGCCCAAATTACACTGTGCCACCCCTTTTGTAGCACCCTGAGACTTGTGTCAACAGTGAGGGAGGACCAGCGTCTCCGCAGCATGTAGGAGAAAAAGACCCTGAGCTGTGCTGGCCGAGTGAGGAAGAAGTCGAACCCCCCCCCCCCCGGAATGGCACGCTTCTTCCTGCTCTTAAATAAATAATTAATGTCTCTGGCGCGGATAGGACAGTGCCTAGGCACTAATGTCCCCTTCTGCCAGCCAAAAAAAGAGGAATTATACATGCTGCCCAGGCCCCCCCCCCACGCCCTGCAGTGCCTGTGAAATGGGAGCATGGCACGTAGCGTTCTCGCCCACCGCGCGGTACCTCATAATGCCGTCACTGAAGTCTTCTTTTCTTCTGCTACTCATCTGTCTTCTGGCTCTGTAAGGGGGTGACCGCAGGCTGTGGGAGCGAGCATCTGGGCGTACCCAGCGTTCAAACCCTCAGGAGCTAATGGTGTCCTGTAGCCAGAAGCAGAGCCCTTGAACTCACTAGAAGTGGGTCATAACTTCTCTCCCCTTAGTCCCACGAAGCAGGGAGGTTGTTGCCAGCAGCCTCCCTGAACATAAAAAACCTAACAAAAAAGTATTTTCAGAGAAACTCAGTAGAGCTCCCCTGGAGTGCATCCAGTCTCACTGGGCACAATTCTAAAACTGGAGTCTGGAGGAGGGGCATAGAGGGAGGAGCCAGTTCACACCCTTTGAAAGTCTTAAAGTGCCCATGTCTCCTGCGGATCCCGTCTATACCCCATGGTTCTGAATGTGACCCCAGCATCCTCTAGGACGTATGAGAAATACATTAACTCACCCATGCAAGATTAAAGAAATTCACAGAATATGACCTATTGGGGGTGCTTGAGGACGGAAGATCCCCTGACTGAGCTTGGTATTTCTCAAGAGCTGTGTAAGCAACAGCGTATACAACTGTACTGTAAGTATCCATGGTAACAATGCAATGCATATTTCTGGATACATACAAGAACTGCAATATCTTGTTGTATTTCACTAATTTCAAATCCCTTTTGTAAATCTTCTAGAAAGATTATAGAGGTGAGAGAAGTGTTTAAAAGGTAATGTTTTAGTAATTTTTTTTAGCAGAGAGAGGGAACATTTATTTACCACTTGACCAGTGTGTGGGTTCTTGTGCGCATATGGTGGTCCTCTGATGTGGTTCCACATCTGGCCAGAAGTCATCGCTAATACAAAGCACTGTGAAAAAACACAACAAAAATGTTACAAGTTGTTCTTAGTATTATGGTTCCGAAGTACAATGCTGTGAAAGTCATTTTAACATGATGTGTGGAATAAAAAGTAAAGGATAAGCTCCTAAATGGCATCACATTTCTGATGGGCAAGAGGGCAATTGTTTACCAAGGCGGCTAATGCCCATCCAGTCTTGTTGCACAAGAAATCCAGGTTGCTTCTCCTTAAATACACTAAGCCACCAATCACAGCCAAGAGCAAACCCAGCATTAAAGGACCAGCATAGTTTGGAGGCCGTATAATTCTTATCTGAAAGACATTAAATTGAAAGTGTTAAATACTCTTGATTTATATTTATTGTTAAATATTTCTTACATTTAGACGAAGGTGGTGGAAACACAACAAGTCCTTCACCAATTCGATGGCTGCAGAAAAATCCTTACATTGACATCAGTCCTGTCCGCAATCCAGCGAGCTAGTTGTTCTGCAGCAAAACCTCGCACCTGTAGCTCATAAGTGTCTCCTCTCTTGGGTTTTCCTTTTGGGGGGAAATTAATGAAGGTCGGAGCAGAGTTCATATTTAGCTAGAACAACAGGAAATGGTAAGAGCATTATGCATAAAAGATTAAATTAAAGAAAGCCTAGTCTTTATGCACTGGCTTCAGACACACAAAGTACTTGCTATGAACAATAAGCATAAATTCATAATTGTACAATAAATCTGTAGAACGTTTGCCCATCTCCATATGTAGAGGAAAACAGCAGTAATATATCCCCATAATAGCAGCAATTTAAATTGAAAAACAAAAAACTTTTAAATAAAATTTGGTGACATAATAAATTCTCGTCGTAAAAAGTGCCACAAAGTCAACCGTTTAAAAGCTGGAATATGAGAGCAGGGATCCATACAGACAGGGAAAGCACCTACCATTTTGATACCTGGTAAGAAAGGAGGTGGTTTGTGGGAAAATTATTAATTAACATGAATTTAGATAAATGTATTGCAAAGTACATAAAAATAAGAATTTACTTACCGATAATTCTATTTCTCGTAGTCCGTAGTGGATGCTGGGGACTCCGTCAGGACCATGGGGAATAGCGGCTCCGCAGGAGACAGGGCACAAAATTAAAAGTTTGACCACTAGGTGGTGTGCACTGGCTCCTCCCCCTATGACCCTCCTCCAAGCCTCAGTTAGGATACTGTGCCCGGACGAGCGTACACAATAAGGAAGGATTTTGAATCCCGGGTAAGACTCATACCAGCCACACCAATCACACTGTACAACTTGAGATCTGAACCCAGTTAACAGCATGATAACAGAGGAGCCTCTGAAAAGATGGCTTCCAACAATAACCCGATTTTTGTAACAATAACTATGTACAAATATTGCAGACAATCCGCACTTGGGATGGGCGCCCAGCATCCACTACGGACTACGAGAAATAGAATTATCGGTAAGTAAATTCTTATTTTCTCTGACGTCCTAAGTGGATGCTGGGGACTCCGTCAGGACCATGGGGATTATACCAAAGCTCCCAAACGGGCGGGAGAGTGCGGATGACTCTGCAGCACCGAATGAGAGAACTCCAGGTCCTCCTTAGCCAGTGTATCAAATTTGTAGAATTTTACAAACGTGTTCTCCCCTGACCACTTAGCTGCTCGGCAGCGTTGTAATGCAGAGACCGCTCGGGCAGCCACCCAAGGTGAGCCCACCTTCCTTGTGGAGTGGGTATTTACAGATTTTGGCTGTGGCAGGCCTGCCACAGAATGCGCAAGTTGAATTGTGCTACAAATCCAACGAGCAATCGTCTGCTTAGACGCAGGAACACCCAGCTTGTTGGGTGCATACAGTATAAACAGCGAGTCAGCCTTTCTGACTCCGTGTGTGTGTGTGTGTGTGTGTGTGTGTGTGTGTGTGTGTGTGTGTGTGTGTGTGCACCACAATAGGTTGGTTCAGGTGAAACGCTGATACCACCTTAGGGAGAAACTGAGGACGCGTCCGCAGTTCTGCCCTGTCCCAATGGAAAATCAGATATGGGCTTTTGTACGATAAAGCCGCCAATTCTTACACTCTCCTGGCCGAAGCCAGGGCCAGTAGCATGGTCACTTTCCATGTAAGATATTTCAAATCCACCGATTTGAGTGGCTCAAACCAATGGGATTTGAGAAATCCCAAAACTACATTGAGATCCCACGGTGCCACTGGAGGCACAACCGGGCTGTATATGTAGTACTCCTTTGACAAAAGCTTGGACTTCAGGAACTGAAGCCAATTCTTTCTGGAAGAAAATCGACAGGGCCGAAATTTGAACCTTAATGGACCCCAATTTGAGGCCCATAGACAATCCTGTTTGCAGGAAATGTAGGAATCGACCCAGTTGAAATTCCTCCGTCGGAGCCCTCTCCTTCAGGATCCGGCGTTCAACCGCCATGCCGTCAAACGCAGCCGCGGTAAGTCTAGAGGTAGAGTGCACGGATCCTCCGTGCGCATCTCTTGAAGTTCCGGGTACCAAGTCCTTCTTGGCCAATCCGGAGCCACGAGTATCGTTCTTACTCCCCTTCGCCTTATAATTCTCAGTACCTTGGGTATGAGAGGCAGAGGGGGGAACACATACATTTACTGGTACACCCATGGTGTTACCAATGCGTCCCCAGCTATTGCCTGAGGGTCTCTTGACCCGGCGCAATACCTGTCCAGTTTTTGTTGAAGCGGGACGCCATCATGTCCACCTTTGGTTTTTCCCAACGGTTCACAATCATGTGGAAGACTTCTGGGTGAAGTCCCCACTCTCCCGGGTGGTGATCGTGTCTGCTGAGGAAGTCTGCTTCCCAGTTGTCCACTCCCGGAATGAACACTGCTGACAGTGCTATCACATGATTTTCTGCTCAGCGAAAAATCCTTGCAGCTTCTGCCATTGCCCTCCTGCTTCTTGTGTCGCCCTGTCTGTTTACGTGGGCGACTGCCGTGGTGTTGTCCTACTGGATCAACACCGGCTGACCCTAAAGCAGAGGTCTTGCCAGGCTTAGAGCATTGTAAATTGCCCTTAGCGCCAGTATATTTATGTGAAGTGAAGTCTCCAGGCTTGACCACACTCCCTGGAAATTTCTTCCCTGTGTGACTGCTCCCCAGCCTCTCAGGCTGGCATTCGTGGTCACCAGGACCCAGTCCTGAATGCCGAATCTGCGGCCCTCCAAAAAGGTGAGCACTCTGCAACCACCACAGAAGAGACCCCCTTGTCCTTAGAGACGGGGCTATCCGCTGATGCATCTGAAGATGCGATCCGGACCATTTGTCCAGCAGATCCCACTGAAAGGTTCTTGCGTGGAATCTGCCGAATGGAATCGCTTCGTAAGAAGCCATCATTTACCCAGGACTCTTGTGCATTGATGTACTGACACTTTTCTTGGTTTTAGGAGGTTCCTGACTAGCTCGGATAACTCCCTGGCTTTCTCCTCCGGGAGAAAAACCTTTTTCTGAACTGCGTCCAGAATCATCCCTAGGAACAGCAGACGTGTTGTCGGGATCAGCTGGGATTTTGGAATATTTAGAATCCACCCGTGCTGTTGTAGCACTACTTGGTATAGTGCTACTGCGACCTCTAACTGTTCTCTGGATCTTGCCCTTATCAGGAGAACGTTCAAGTAAGGGATAATTAATACGCCTTTTCTTTGAAGTAGAATCATCATTTCAGCCTTTACCTTGGTAAAGACCCGGGGTGCCGTGGACAATCCAAACGGCAACGTCTGAAACGGATAGTGACAGTTTTGTACCACGAACCTGAGGTACCCTTGGTGTGAAGGGCAAATTGGGACATGGAGGTAAGCATCCTTGATGTCCCAGGACACCATAAAGTCCCATTCTTCCAGATTCGCTATCACTGCTCTGAGTGATTTCATCTTGAACTTGAACCTTTGTATGTAAGTGTTCAAAAGATTTCAGACTTAGAATAGGTCTCACCGAGCCGTCCGGCTTCGGTACCACAAACAGCGTGGAATAATACCCCTTTCCTTGTTGTAGTAGGGGTACCTTGACTATTACAGCTTGTGAATAGCTTCCAACACCGTCTCCCTGTCGGAGGGAGATGTTGGTAAAGCAGACTTCAGGAATCTGCGAGGAAGAGACGTCTCGAATTCCAATCTGTACCCCTGTGATACTACCTGCAGGATCCAGGGGTCGACTTGCGAGTGAGCCCACTGCGCGCTGAAATTCTTGAGACGACCCCCCCACCGGACCTGAGTCCGCTTGTAGGGCCCCAGCGACATGCTGAGGACTTTCCAGAAGTGGGGGAAGGCTTCTGCTCCTGGGAAGGAGCTGCTTGCTGCAGTCTCTTACCCTTTCCTTTGCCTCGGGCAGATATGAATGGCCTTTTGCCCGCTTGTTCTTATGAGAACGAAAGGACTGAGGCTGAAAAGACGGTGTCTTTTTCTGTTGGGAGGTGACCTGAGGTAAAAAAGGTGGATTTTCCGGCTGTTGCCGTGGCCACCAAGTCCGATAGACCGACCCCAAATAATTCCTCCCCTTTATACGGCAAACTTCCATATGCCGCTTGGAATCCGCATCACCTGACCACTGTCGCGTCCATAAACTTCTTCTGGCAGAAATGGACAGCGCACTTACCCTTGATGCCAGAGTGCCAATATCCCTCTGTGCATCTCGCATATAAAGAAAATGCATCCTTTAAATGCTCTATAGTCAATAAAATATTGTCGCTATTCAGGGTATCAATATTTCCAGTCAGAGATTCCGACCAAACCCCCCCAGCACTGCACATCCATGCTGGGGCGATTGCTGGTCGCAGTATAACATCAGTATGTGTGTATATACTTTTTAGAGTATTTTCCAGCCTCCTATCAGCTGGATCTTTGAGGGCGGCCGTATCAGGAGACGGTAACGCCACTTGTTTTGATAAGCGTGTGAGCGCCTTAACTACCCTAGGGGGTGTTTCCCAGCGCGCCCTAACCTCTGGCGGGAAAGGGTATAATGCCAATAACTTCTTTGAAATTAGCAACTTCCTATCGGGGGTAACCCACGCTTCATCACACACTTCAATCAATTTATCTGATTCAGGAAAAACTACAGGTAGTTTTTTTCACACCCCACATACTACAAGTACCACAAAAATGGGTATTATCAGAAATATGTAACGCCTCCTTCATTGCCGTAATTATGTAACGTGTGGCCCTACTGGAAAATACGTTTGTTTCTTCACCGTCGACACTGGAGTCAGTGTCCGTGTCTGTGTCTATGTCGACCGACTGAGGTAATGGGCGTTTTAAAGCCCCTGACGGTGTTTGAGACGCCTGGACAGGTACTAATTGGTTTGCCGGCCGTCTCATATCGTCAACCGACCTTGTAGCGTGTTGACACTATCACGTAATTCCATAAATAAAGCCATCCATTCCAGGTGTCGACTCCCTAGGGGGTGACATCCCATTACAGGCAATTGCTCCGCCTCCACTAACATCGTCCTCATACCTGTCGACACACGTACCGACACACAGCACACACACAGGGAATGCTCTGATAGAGGACAGGACCCCACTAGCCCTTTGGGGAGACAGAGGGAGAGTTTGCCAGCACACACCAAGGCGCTATAATTATACAGGGACAACCTTATAGTAAGTGTTTTCCCTTATAGCAGCTTAATATATATTAATATCGCCAAAATATGCCCCCCCTCTCTGTTTTAACCCTGTTTCTGTAGTGCAGTGCAGGGGAGAGCCTGGGAGCCTTCCCACCAGCGGATCTGTGTGGGAAAAATGGCGCTGTGTGCTGAGGAGATAGGCCCCGCCCCCTTCACGGCGGGCTCTTCTCCCGTTTTTTTCTGTAATCCTGGCAGGGGTTAAATACATCCATATAGCCCAGGGGCTATATGTGATGTATTTTTAGCCAGTAAAGGTAATTACATTGCTGCCCAGGGCGCCCCCCCCCCAGCGCCCTGCCCCCTCAGTGACCGCGGTGTGAAGTGTGCTGAGAGCAATGGCGCACAGCTGCAGTGCTGTGCGCTACCTTAAGAAGACTGGGACGTCTTCAGCCGCCGATTTCTGGACCTCTTCTCTCTTCAGCATCTGTAAGGGGGCCGGCGGCGCGGCTCCGGTGACCCATCCAGGCTGTACCTGTGATCGTCCCTCTGGAGCTAGTGTCCAGTAGCCTAAGAAGCCAATCCATCCTGCACGCAGGTGAGTTCGCTTCTTCTCCCCTTAGTCCCGCGTTGCAGTGAGCCTGTTGCCAGCAGGACTCACTGAAAATAAAAAACCTAACAAACTTTTATTCTAAGCAGCTCTTTAGGAGAGCCACCTAGATTGCACCCTTCTCGGCCGGGCACAAAAACCTAACTGAGGCTTGGAGGAGGGTCATAGGGGGAGGAGCCAGTGCACACCACCTAGTGGTCAAACTTTTAATTTTGTGCCCTGTCTCCTGCGGAGCCGCTATTCCCCATGGTCCTGACGGAGTCCCCAGCATCCACTTAGGACGTCAGAGAAATAAACATTTACTGATGATCGTAATTTTAGTTAGATATTTTGATCTCAACATTCTGATTAAGTTCAAAAAAAGTATAGCAAGCTACAAATCAAGAATAGAAGTGGAAGGGTTACTTGTCTATAACTAAACAGGAGCAAAGGAAAAGAAATAAGCCATATAAAATTCACATAATATAAAACATCAGCAACAGTAACATAAATAACCATTTCTATCAACATTAATGTCTGAGGTCCACAGAATCTCTGACTATGGACCCTATCCAGCACGGATCACAAAACTTGCTAAAAAGCAGTTTCTGCAATGAAATAGTTGTCAAACCCACCTTAGTCTACCCAAATGATTTCCCATGGTTTATGCTATAGGATATACTTATCACTGCAACAATTACCAAAGGATTACTACTAAGCTATGGTACACAGCCATAGTCCAGCTTCTGGAGAACTTTGTAAATAAGCAAGGCCAGTGTTCAGACACTGCTGGTAGTGGAGCCACACTGTATAATAAGTGCCTTGTAATTAGGTGGAAGTGAAACATTCTAACAATGGGGTCAACTATAGTCAGCACAATACAGAGAAGTGACCTTCTCTTATCAGAATTCAAAAGGAAGAAAAATACAAAAAAAAAAAAAAAGTTTGACTTCAAACTAAAGTATATAGATGGGTAGGAACACCATGGTTCAAGTGTACTAATATATGCAAGAGGAAGAGAAGATATTTAAAGCAGCACATGTACAGGAAGAACATTTGATCACTGTGCCTGCTTTAATAAAAAATAAAAAAAAGTAAGCAGGTACGGTGACCAAATTCCATTCATGACTGCAGGTAAAAGCACTGTCTTACAATGCGTTTCATTAGAATATGGCTGGTAGAGGAAACGTGAAGACCACTTTTTCATGCAAAAAAAAAACCTGTATAGAAAAAGAAATTATAAAAACAAAAAATTAATAATCAGCTTTTAACCTAACAATTATTTAAGGCAAGTTGTTCTTGATTTTAAAAAGGAGTAAATAAATAAGCATGAAGCTTTGACCATATGTTGCAGGCACTGTAGACTACACAGTACATTCATTAAAACATATGTTCAAAAGTTGCAAAGATTTCTATAACTTTATCTACCCACATACTTCCCATTTCTCATAAGAAGGGCAGATCTAAGCATCAGAATAATCTAACAGTGGCTTCCAAAGCTATCCTCAAGGCAACCCAACAGTCCAGGTTTTCAGGATATCCATGCTTAGGCATAGGTGCCTTAATTAGGGGTTCAGTATGGTATGCCGGAGGTCAGGCTCCCGACGACCAGCATACCGGCGCCGGGAGCCCGACCGCCCGCTTACCGACAGTGTGGCGAGCGCAAATGAGGCCCTTGCGGGCTCGCTGCGCTCGCCACGCTACGGGCACGGTGGCGCGCTACGCTATTTTAGTCTCCCTCCAGGGTGGTCGTGGACCCCCACGGGGGAAAAAAAAAAAGTGTCGGTATGCCGGCTGTCGGGATTCCGGCGCCAGTATACTGTGCGCCGGGATCCCGTCAGTCGGCATACTGAAAACCACCCTTAATTAGGACCTCAGTTTGATTAAACAATCTGCACACAAGCAGGGATATTCCTAAAACATGGATGATGGGGTGCCTTGAAGGCCGTGTTTGGGGAAAAACTGGAAACAGGTCTGTAGGCACAAGATTATGATAGCATCTATGCCAGTGTTTCCCAACCTCGGTCCTCAAGGCACACTAACAGTCCTGGTTTTAGTGATATCCAGGCTTGAACACAGGTGACTTAATTAGTACCTCAGTTATTTTGATTTAACCATCTTTGCTGAAGCCTGGATATCACTAAAACCTGCACTGTTGGTGTGCCTTGAGCACCGCGGTTGGGAATGCCTGATCTATGCAGTGTGAAACCTCCAATTTAAATGTAGTCTCCAGGGGCAATCTGAATAAAGATTATAGCACTACGGACTAAACGGGCGATTCAGACCTGATCGCTGGGCTGCTAACTTTGCTGTCCTGCGTTCAGATAGTCGCCGCCTCCAGGGGGAAGTGTAAATTCGCTGTTCAAGTGTGCGATCCTATGTGTACGCCTAACTGCTAAAAATCAACTTTGTGCAGTCTCTGCGCAGCCCAGGACTTACTTCTACAGAGTGATCACAACAGGCTGATCGGGGCCGGATTGGACATCAGACACCCTCCCTGAAACTGCTTGGGCACGCCTGCATTTTTACGGACACTCCCAATAAACTGTTAGTTGCCACCCAAAAGCGGCTTCCTCCAGTCAAGCACCTTGTGAACGCTGGTGCAATCAGATTTTTCGTACCATACAGTGGCTGACCGGTGATGCCTGTTGTCTGACACGCGTGCGCACTGCGGTGCATGCGCAGTTAGCACCTGATCGCCCGCTGTGCGAAAACGCACAGCAGCGATTAGATCTGAATCACCCCCTGAGTTGTGAGAAATGGAGACTAATGGGTCCTACACACTTGGTTGATACCAGTGAAAGATATGAACGATCTCTCTCATTAATGAACGAGATACCATTCATATCTTTCAGTGTGTAGGGACCAGCGATGAACGATGCGCGGCCCCACGCTCGTTCATACATGCAGGCCAATATGGGCAATCTCGTCCATATTAGCATGCAGTGCTATGGAGCCGGGTGACTGGGGTGGGGGGGAGTGAAGAAACTTCACTCCCGCCATCACATCCCCCCCACCGCCGGGTCGGCCATCGGGCAGCTCGGCGGCGGGTCGCTATGTGTGTAGGCCCCTTTAGGAGGGATCAGAGGAAAAATAAATAAATAGAATCAAATTATTTATTATTACACATTTTTCAGTTTGCTAAAATACAGAAAATTACAGTTGATAAGTTACGTAAAAGTAGTTACAATTCTTGGTCATAAGAAACTTTAGCAAACAAAACAATATTTTTTCATTTCAAACATTTACTGCAGTTTAACATACAGGTGTCCTCATACACCTAGACTCAATACGCCATAAGACGCCTCGTATGAATGAGCAGTGCCGAGTGGCGCAGCATCTTTTTGCATGAATGAGCAGTGCAGAGTGGCGCAGCATCTTTTTGCATGAATGTGCGTGTTAATTGCAGTGCAACAAAAAGAGTATGAAGCACAATGGAATTTGCCGCGATAAAAAAAGCCACAGGCACTGCATCAGTGTTTCATATACAGCTTCAGACGCACATAGATATACACAGTACTCACAATCACTTATCCAGTTAATCAGTGCAGTTTCATGACGCTGTTTTGTCGCATCATATTGTGAATCAGATGTACATTCATGCGAAAAAGACGCATGGGACTTGGTACGACAATAAAAGGAGGTTTAGCACAACTGCAGCAATAGTGTATGAAGACACATCTGTATAGCAGGTAGTACGCTTAGATTTTAGTAACAGACAACATACTAGTAAGATTGAGCAGCATACAATATGAAAGTAGGAGAGAGTAAACATTTTACCATTTGAAAGACATCCGACCCTTCGTCAAAATCAACCAAAGCAAAAAAAATCCTATTTGTAAATGCACTTGAGTAACGCCAGGAATTTGCCAGGATCTGGAATTCTTCATCAGCTTGCCTATTTATATAAAAAGAAGACTGCATCAACAGAAAGGACAAAAAGTTCTGTAGAACATTGTATAATGATTTGTATGGTGCATAATACCGTGCTGCCAGGCTTTTTCACATGCTACACAGCACTATACACTGTAAGCAACATTAGAATGCTTCCTCAGAGCAAGCCCTCTGCAGAGCATAACCAGCATTATGGTCATATGATCGATACAGAGCTCAGTCAATAGCAGCCCATAGCCTGCCTAGTAATGGAGCGCTATTGGCTGAGCTCTGTGTCGGTACGCTCTGCCAAGTACTTGCACTGGGGAAGATGTCAGATTGGGATCTGCCTCTTAAAGACGGAGGAGGGATCTTTGAATGGAAGATAGCTCTGTGATTGTGTCTCCGAGTCACACTTCACTGACATTGTGACAGGCACGATCCCAGATCTCCCTCCCATCAGAGATCAGAGTCTCGCTTTGCTGAGGTTACTGTGACATGCAGTTAGAGAGATCCCTCCTCCATCTTTAACCACTTAACTGGCATGGTCAGATCACATGTGACCGCACCGGCCCACTGTGTCCCCCAGTTTATGACGAGGAGATCTGTTCTGCATATATGCATAATTTAATATTAAAATATAAAATAAAATAAAAATTAAAACACTTTTTAAACTATAATTACAAAAAAACCCACAAACAACTATATGAACGGTTTTGAAGGGAAAAATCATCGGTTAAGTCGTTAAGAGGCAGGGTGTAGATTGGATGGTGGAAACATTGCAGTGAGGGTAGACAGAATACAGGCATGTGTTTCAGTGTGCACTGCGAAACACTATTATATCCGTGTACATCCAACAAGCGTGTAACATCTGCAGTAGTCTTTAAAAATTATAAATCAACATTTTTTTTTATTATTGCAAAGTATTACACTGCCCCCACCCAGGTACTTTTTAATGCCACCTGGCTGGCAAAATTATCTGGGGGGACACTGTACTAAGGGGGAGGGGGGGTGAAGCGTCATCAAAGTGATAAACGCAATCTAACATTTAAAACTACCGAAATGTTTGCAAACAAACTTGAGAATTAAGTGTCTTTGAGACGCATAAAATATATAGATCTAAAAATGGAAAAAAAATCTTTATTCTGCATTTTCTTAAATTGATCTACTTAAAAAAAAGCATATAAGACTCTTGTTATTGTACCCTGTAAATCTATTAGTAGGGTAGTTCAGGCTTTTCATGGGGAAAGAAACATTGGTTTACATAGCCATCCCTTGTATACCAACCAGGGAGGCCAATCCCGGAATCAGCAGGATCTCTGGATTTTGATCCAAAATTGCTGGGATTTGAATCCCGGGATTGAAGTGTCCAATCCCAGGATTTGCAGGATAAAGTAGGACAAGTGTATTTTGTTTTTTTTTTGCCGACCAGTGCTAAGCAATGCAGCACTCTGCTCAGACGCTGTGCGCAGTGTGACATCAGAGAGGAGGACTGCCAGTGCCGAGGGGCCACGTGGTGGACTGGTCACTGACATACTGTGTCTCAGTGTCACATTTAGCTGTGCCTGTCCTGCAGCCAGAAAGGAGCTCAAGGTCTCCTCACTGCTGGGAGTTGGGAGGATGAGACGGGAGTGCACTGGTAGTGGTGTGGTAACTGTTGCTCCTGCCTGCCAGTGCCACCACCACCCAGTGAGAGCGAGATAGTGCCTGGGCCTACTTCTCTTGCACCACACTCTGCTGGGGCGGGGCTGGGGGTGGTGTAAATTATTTTATTCCTGTGGGGGGCGACGCGACAGAATAATATTTTCATTGATCAACTCAAACCCAGGAATACCGGTATTGAAGGGTTTTTTCAATCACGAATTCTAGGATTGAAAAAATGAGGTGGGATTGGCTTTCCTATTACAAACTATGTTCTATTCATGATGTACCAAGCCAGATATGCCTGTCAAGAAATTTGAGAAAGCAAATGCTGCAAGCAAAACAAATAAGGAACGGTCATGTGTGATTCCGATTAGCTAGAGAACAGCACTTACACGTTATCATGAGAATGCTGTATACAGTTCTCACTAAATATTTAATCTGGTCCATAGTGGAAGGTGGATACATGGAAACTGGAGAGGTTGGAGATGTGCAATACATCAGGTGACACTAGGAGAGCTAATTAAATTCAGCACTAAGTGCCTAATTCAGGGAGAGCAATAGGCCCTACACACTGGCCGACATCAATCAAAGATATGAACGATCTCGTTCATAAATGAACAAGATACCATTCATATCTTTGAGTGTGGAGGCTCCAGCGATGAACGATGCGCGGCCCCGCGCTCGTTCATCGCTGGTCCCCCGTCGGCTGTACATGCAGGCCAACATGGACGATCTCGTCCATATTTGCCTGCACTTCAATGCAGCCGGGTGACGGAGGGAGTGAAGAAACTTCACCCCCCCCGTCACTGCCCCGCCGCCGCCGAGTCGCTTGGCGCCCGTATCCACCGTCGGGCAGCTCGGCGGCGGATCGGCCAATGTGTAGGGCCCTTTAGATTTGGGTGCGGTGTGTTCAAATTGAAATCTAAATTGCAGTGTAAAAATAAAGCAGCCAGTATTTACCCTGCACAGAAACAAAATAACCCACCCAAATTTAACTCTCTCTGCAAATGTTATATCTGCCACACCTGCAGTGCACATGGTTTTGCCCAACTGCTAACAAATTTGCTGCTGCGATCAACTCTGAATTACCCCCTATATGCTGCCGAGCAATGCACATATCTGTGAATTACAGTAGCCAAAGCGTCATAAGTTCTCCCAGGCTCCTCTCTTGGGTGCAAGGCAAAATGTGATTTGCTCTCAGACTTATTGAATACAGAAAAACAATAACCAAACATCAAACTACTTCTATAGCTGGATGCACATAGGTCAATCCTGCCAGAAGATTGTCTGACTTGACCACACCGATTTTACCAGACTATGGGTCTAATTCAGACTTTATCGCAGCAGCAAAATTGTTCTCTAATGGGCAAACCAACGTGCATTGCAGGGGGGACAGATATAACATGTGCAGAGAGCGTTTTGGGTGGGTTATATTGTTTCTGTGCAGGGTAAAATAAGAATTCACCGGTAATTCTATTTCTCCTAGTCCGTAGTGGATGCTGGGAACTCCGTAAGGACCATGGGGAATAGACGAACTCCGCAGGAGACTGGGCACTCTAAGAAAGAATTAGGACTACTGGTGTGCACTGGCTCCTCCCTCTATGCCCCTCCTCCAGACCTCAGTTAGGGAAACTGTGCCCGGAAGAGCTGACACAATAAGGAAAGGATTTGGAATCCCGGGTAAGACTCATACCAGCTACACCAATCACACCGTACAACTCGTGATACTATACCCAGTTAACAGTATGAATAATAACTGAGCCTCACGAACAGATGGCTCATAACAATAACCCTTTAGTTAGGCAATAACTATATAAAAGTATTGCAGACAATCCGCACTTGGGATGGGCGCCCAGCATCCACTACGGACTACGAGAAATAGAATTACCGGTGAGTAAATTCTTATTTTCTCTGACGTCCTAGTGGATGCTGGGAACTCCGTAAGGACCATGGGGATTATACCAAAGCTCCCAAACGGGCGGGAGAGTGCGGATGACTCTGCAGCACCGAATGAGCAAACTCAAGGTCCTCCTCAGCCAGGGTATCAAACTTGTAGAATTTTGCAAACGTGTTTGATCCCGACCAGGTAGCAGCTCGGCAAAGTTGTAAAGCAGAGACCCCTCGGGCAGCCGCCCAAGAAAAGCCCACCTTCCTCGTGGAATGGGCCTTTACTGATTTAGGATGCGGCAGTCCAGCCGCAGAATGTGCAAGTTGAATCGTGGAGCAGATCCAGCGAGCAATAGTCTGCTTAGAAGCAGGAGCACCCAGCTTGTTGGGTGCATGCAGGATAAACAGCGAGTCAGTTTTTCTGACTCTAGCCGTCCTGGAAACATAGATTTTTCAGGGCCCGGACTACGTCCAGCAACTTGGAGGCCTCCAAGTCCCGAGTAGCCGCAGGCACCACAATAGGTTGGTTCAAATGACACGCTGATACCACCTTAGGGAGGAATTGGGGACGCGTCCTCAATTCTGCTCTGTCCATATGGAAGATCAGATAGGGGCTTTTACAGGACAAAGCCGCCAATTCTGACACCCGCCTAGCCGAAGCCAAGGCCAAAAGCATGACCACTTTCCACGTGAGATATTTTAATTCCACGGTCTGAAGTGGCTCAAACCAATGTGATTTTAGGAAATCCAACACAACGTTGAGATCCCAAGGTGCCACTGGGGGCACAAAAGGGGGCTGAATATGCAGCACTCCCTTAACAAACGTCTGAACTTCAGGCAGTGAAGCCAGTTCTTTTTGAAAGAAAATAGACAGGGCCGAAATCTGGGCCTTAATGGAACCCAATTTTTTAGGCCCATAGTCACTCCTGACTGTAGGAAGTGCAGAAATCGACCCAGCTGAAATTCTTCTGTTTGGGCCTTCATAGCCTCACACCAAGCAACATATTTTCGCCATATGCGGTGATAATGCTTTGCTGTCACATCTTTCCTAGCTTTTATCAGCGTAGGAAAGACTTCAACCGGAATGCCCTTTTCCATCAGGATTCGGCCTTCAACCGCCATGCCGTCAAACGCAGCCGCGGTAAGTCTTGGAACAGACAGGGCCCCTGCTGTAGCAGGTCCTGTCTGAGAGGCAGAGGCCAAGGGTCCTCTGAGATCATTTCTTGCAGTTCCGGGTACCAAGTCCTTCTTGGCCAATCCGGAACGATGAGTATAGTTCTTACTCCTCTCTTTTATTATCCTCAGCACCTTTGGTATGAGAGGAAGAGGAGGGAACACATAAACCGACTGGTACACCCACGGTGTCACTAGAGCGTCCACAGCTATCGCCTGAGGGTCCCTTGACCTGGCGCAATATCTTTTTAGCTTTTTGTTTAGGCGGGACGCCATCATGTCCACCTGTGGCCTTTCCCAACGGTTTACAATCAGTTGGAAGACTTCTGGATGAAGTCCCCACTCTCCCGGGTGGAGGTCGTGCCTGCTGAGGAAGTCTGCTTCCCAGTTGTCCACTCCCGGAATGAACACTGCTGACAGTGCTATCACGTGATTTTCCGCCCATCGGAGAATCCTTGCGGCTTCTGCCATCGCCATCCTGCTTCTTGTGCCGCCCTGTCGGTTTAACATGGGCGACCGCCGTGATGTTGTCTGACTGAATCAGCACCGGCTGGTTTTGAAGCAGGGGTCTTGCCTGACTTAGGGCATTGTAAATGACCCTTAGTTCCAGAATATTTATGTGTAGGGAAGCCTCCTGACTCGACCATTGTCCTTGGAAGTTTCTTCCCTGAGTGACTGCCCCCCAACCTCGGAGGCTTGCATCCGTGGTCACCAGGACCCAGTCCTGTATGCCGAATCTGCGGCCCTCTAGAAGATGAGCACTCTGCAGCCACCACAGCAGAGACACCCTGGCCCTCGGGGACAGGGTGATCAGCCGATGCATCTGAAGATGCGATCCGGACCACTTGTCTAACAGATCCCACTGAAAGATCCTTGCATGGAACCTGCCGAATGGAATTGCCTCGTAAGAAGCTACCATCTTTCCCAGGACTCGCGTGCAGTGATGCACAGACACCTGTTTTGGTTTCAGGAGGTCTCTGACCAGAGATGACAACTCCTTGGCCTTCTCCTCCGGGAGAAACACCTTCTTCTGTTCTGTGTCCAGAATCATACCCAGGAACAGCAGACGCGTCGTAGGAACCAGCTGCGACTTTGGAATATTCAGAATCCAGCCGTGCTGTTGAAGCACTTCCTGAGATAGTGCTACTCCGACCAACAACTGTTCCCTGGACCTCGCCTTTATAAGGAGATCGTCCAAGTATGGGATAATTATAACTCCCTTCTTTCGAAGGAGTATCATCATTTCGGCCATTACCTTGGTAAATACCCTTGGTGCCGTGGACAGACCAAACGGCAACGTCTGGAATTGGTAATGGCAGTCTTGTACCACAAAACGGAGGTACACCTGGTGAGGTGGGTAAATGGGGACATGCAGGTACACATCCTTGATGTCCAGTGATACCATGTAATCCCCTTCTTCCAGGCTTGCAATAACCGCCCTGAGCGATTCCATTTTGAACTTGAACCTTCTTATATAAGTGTTTAAGGATTTTAAATTTAGAATGGGTCTCACCGAACCGTCTGGTTTCGGTACCACAAACATTGTGGAATAGTAACCCCGTCCCTGTTGAAGGAGGGGAACTTTTATCACCACCTGCTGGAGGAACAGCTTGTGAATTGCCGCCAGCACTACCTCCCTGTCCGGGGGAGTAGCTGGCAATGCTGATTTGAGGAAACGGCGAGGGGGAGACGTCTCGAATTCCAGCTTGTATCCCTGAGATACCACTTGTAGAACCCAGGGATCCACCTGTGCGCGAACCCACCGGTCGCTGAAGTTCCGGAGACGGGCCCCCACCGCACCTGGCTCCACCAGTGGAGCCCTAGCGTCATGCGGTGGATTTAGTGGAAGCAGGGGAGGATTTCTGTTCTTGGGAACTGGCTGTATGGTGCAGCTTTTTCCCTCTACCCCTGCCTCTGGGCAGAAAGGACGCGCCTTTAACCCGCTTGCCTTTCTGGGGCCGAAAGGACTGTACCTGATAATACGGTGCTTTCTTTGGCTGTGAGGGAACCTGGGGTAAAAATGTCGACTTCCCAGCTGTCGCTGTGGAAACAAGGTCCGAGAGACCATCCCCAAACAATTCCTCACCCTTGTAAGGCAAAACCTCCATGTGCCTTTTAGAATCCGCATCACCTGTCCACTGCCGAGTCCATAATACTCTCCTGGCAGAAATGGACATTGCATTTATTCTAGATGCCAGCCGGCAAATATCCCTCTGTGCATCTCTCATGTATAAGACTACGTCTTTAATATGCTCTATGGTTAGCAATATAGTGTCCCTGTCAAGGGAATCCATATTATCAGACAGGGAATCAGACCACGCTGCTGCAGCACTGCACATCCATGCTGAAGCAATAGCAGGTCTCAGTATAGTACCTAAGTGTGTATATACAGACTTCAGGATAGCCTCCTGCTTTCTATCCGCAGGCTCCTTTAAGGCGGCCGTATCCTGAGACGGTAGTGCCACCTTTTTTGACAAGCGTGTGAGCGCTTTATTCACCCTCGGGGATGTCTCCCAACGTACCCTGTCCTCTGGCGAGAAAAGGGTACGCCATTAGTAACTTTTTAGAAATCACTAATTTTTTATCAGGGGATGCCCACGCTTCTTCACACACTTCATTTAACTCATCTGAAGGGGGAAAAACCACTGGTTGCTTTTTCTCCCCAAACATAATACCCTTTTTAGTGGTACCTGGGTTAATGTCAGAAATGTGCAACACATTTTTCATTGCCGTAATCATGCAACGGATAGCCTTAGTGGAATGTACATTAGTCTCGTCGTCGTCGTCGACACTGGAGTCAGACTCCGTGTCGACATCTGTGTCTGCCATCTGAGGTAGCGGGCGTTTGAGCCCCTGATGGCCTTTGAGACGCCTGGGCAGGCACTGGCTGAGAAGCCGGCTGTCCCACAGCTGTTATGTCATCAAACCTTTTATGTAAGGAGTTGACACTGTCGGTTAATACCTTCCACATATCCATCCACTCTGGTGTCGACCCCGCAGGGGGTGACATCACATTTATCGGCACCTGCTCCGCCTCCACATTAGCCTCCTCATCAAACATGTCGACACAGCCGTACCGACACACCGCCACACACACAGGGAATGCTCTGACTGAGGACAGGACCCCACAAAGTCCTTTGGGGAGACAGAGAGAGAGTATGCCAGCACACACCACAGCGCTATATAAACAGGGATTTACACTACACAAAGTGATTTTCCCTATAGCAGCTATAATACACAGTATTGCGCCTAAATTTAGTGCCCCCCCTCTCTTTTTTACCCTATTGAGCCTGGAAACTGCAGGGGAGAGCCTGGGGAGCGTCCTTCCAGCGGAGCTGTGAAGAGGAAATGGCGCCAGTGTGCTGAGGGAGATAACCCCGCCCCTTTTTCGGCGGACTTCTCCCGCTCTTTATATTAATATTATGGCAGGGGATTTTTACACATATATAGTTTATTAGACTATATTAAGTGTTTTTTTTGCCATTTTTAAGGTAATCTAATTGCAGCCCAGGGCGCCCCCCCCCCAGCGCCCTGCACCCATCAGTGACCGGAGTATGTGGTGTGCATGGGGAGCAATGGCGCACAGCTGCAGTGCTGTGCGCTACCTTAATGAAGACCGGAGTCTTCAGCCGCCGATTTTCTCCTCGGAATCTTCCGTCTTCTGGCTCTGCAAGGGGGACGGCGGCGCGGCTCCGGGACCGGACGACCGAGGCTGGGCCTGTGTTCGATCCCTCTGGAGCTAATGGTGTCCAGTAGCCTAGAAGCCCAAGCAGGTAGGTTCGCTTCTCTCCCCTAAGTCCCTCGTAGCAGTAAGTCTGTTGCCAGCAGATCTCACTGAAAATAAAAAACCCAATAAATACTTTCTTTTCTAGAAGCTCAGGAGAGCCCCTAGTGTGCAACCAGCTCGAGCCGGGCACAGATTCTAACTGGGGTCTGGAGGAGGGGCATAGAGGGAGGAGCCAGTGCACACCAGTAGTCCTAATTCTTTCTTAGAGTGCCCAGTCTCCTGCGGAGCCCGTCTATTCCCCATGGACCTTACGGAGGTCCCAGCATCCACTAGGACGTCAGAGAAATACTGACTGGTTTATTTTTACACTGCAATTTAGATTTCAGATTAAACACATACCACCCAAATCTAACTCTCTCTGCACGTTATGTTATGTGCCTCTCCTGCAGTGCACGTTTTTTTTTGGCGTCGTTTTCTTCGTAGAATGACCGGGAACCCCAATTAGTGCACCGTATCCAGTCGCCATGCTTCGGGCAGGTTACAGTTTCCAGTTGTAGTCCATGTGGATCGTAAAGTATGAAAAAGTTCAAAAAATGAAAAGAAAAAAAAAAAAAAAAAAAATTGTGAAAAACTCATGTTGACCTTTTGTTATGGCGACCTAGTAGCTATGTCGACCAATAGTGGTCGACCTAATGCATATTGCCCTAAGTGTGGTCGACAGAGACCGGAAACCGTATTATGGTAGTGTGATTTTCCCTATTATAAAGCTAAAAAATGACTGTTTATTATAATATTTACATTTGCAAATAGATGTTAGTTTGTTATTCCATTCACAGAGCCTATTGTAAAGGACAGGTAATGTAAATAAATACAAATATTTTTTCATAGCTTACTTGCACACAGCACACTGCCTGTGCGACTGGAGAGCGGTGAACATGACAATCACTGAATAATTCCTTGGTGGAGCCTTGATAAGTCGCCGGAATTTGTCTCCATTCATGCGAATGACAGGTCTCTTACTGGCCCAATCCATGAGCTGACTTACCTTTTCCGATAAAACCATCTAAAATTAGACACCAAAAGCAGAAATTTACAACAATAGATCGCCAGCATGCATTCCTCCACAATACAAAATAGACAACATGATTCTGTATAAGCCATTTGTTCTAAGTCTACTTCCAACTGCCATAAGAATGCAACAGGTACTAATTACCAATAAACAAGTTACCCCAAGCGCAACAGGAACCCATTTATGATTAAAAGGGCAAAAACAAGCAGACAGTGTGTATTTAAGCCCACAGTGTCTGCGTGCTCTTTGCAAGAACAGTTGGTGTAGTGGCTAGCATTACTGCCTCACAGCACTAAGGTACAATTTTCAGTCAAACTCTGCTATAAAAGGTGAGGTTGTGGAAGACTGTTTCATGTCACAGATCATACACCAAGCACAGCAACAAGACACAAGGTAGTTATACTCCATCAGCAAGACTCCCAGGCATAGATTTCAAAGCAGACTGGGTTTTCAAGATGTGCTGTTCAAGCTCTTTTGAAGAAGCACAAATAAACGGGCAGCATTGAGGACCGTAGACGCAGTGGTTGGCCAAGGAAACTTGTGCATCAGATGAAAGACACATCATGCGTACTTCCCTTCGAAATCGGTACATGTCCAGCAGTGCCATCAGCTCAGAACTGGCAGAAACCAGTGGGACCAATATACACCCCTCTACGGTTCAGAGAAGTCTGGCCAGAAACAGTCTTCATGGAAGAATTGCGGCCAAAAAGCCATACCTTCGACGTGGAAACAAGGCGGAGCGACTCAACTATGCACGAAAACATAGGAACTGGGGTGCAGAAAAAATAAGATTTTACTTACCGGTAAATCTATTTCTCGTAGTCCGTAGTGGATGCTGGGAACTCCGTAAGGACCATGGGGAATAGCGGCTCCGCAGGAGACTGGGCACAACTAAAGAAAGCTTTTAGGTCACCTGGTGTGCACTGGCTCCTCCCACTATGACCCTCCTCCAAGCCTCAGTTAGGACACTGTGCCCGGACGAGCTGACATAATAAGGAAGGATTTTGAATCCCGGGTAAGACTCATACCAGCCACACCAATCACACCGTATAACTCGTGATACTATACCCAGTTTAACAGTATGAAAACAACTGAGCCTCTCAACAGATGGCTCAACAATAACCCTTTAGTTAACAATAACTATGTACAAGTATTGCAGACAATCCGCACTTGGGATGGGCGCCCAGCATCCACTACGGACTACGAGAAATAGATTTACCGGTAAGTAAAATCTTATTTTCTCTGACGCCCTAGTGGATGCTGGGAACTCCGTAAGGACCATGGAGATTATACCAAAGCTCCCAAAAGGGGCGGGAGAGTGCGGATGACTCTGCAGCACCGAATGAGAGAACTCAAGGTCCTCCTCAGCCAAGGTATCAAATTTGTAGAATTTTGCAAACGTGTTTGCCCCTGACCAAGTAGCAGCTCGGCAAAGTTGTAAAGCCGAGACCCCTCGGGCAGCCGCCCAATATGAGCCCACCTTCCTTGTGGAATGGGCTTTTACTGATTTAGGATGCGGCAGTCCAGCCGCAGAATGCGCCAGCTGAATTGTGCTACAAATCCAGCGAGCAATAGTCTGCTTAGAAGCAGGAGCACCCAGTTTGTTGGGAGCATACAGGATAAATAGCGAGTCAGTTTTCCTGACTCTAGCCGTCCTGGAAACATAAATTTTCAAGGCCCTGACTACGTCCAGTAACTTGGAATCCTCCAAGTCCCTAGTAGCCGCAGGCACCACAATAGGTTGGTTCAAGTGAAAAGCTGATACCACCTTAGGGAGAAACTGGGGACGAGTCCTCAATTCCGCCCTATCCATATGGAAAATCAGATAAGGGTTTTTACATGACAAAGCCGCCAATTCTGACACACGCCTGGCTGAAGCCAAGGCCAATAACATGACCACTTTCCACGTGAGATATTTTAGATCCACGGTTTTAAGTGGCTCAAACCAATGTGATTTTAAGAAACTCAACACCACGTTGAGATCCCAAGGTGCCACTGGAGGCACAAACGGGGGCTGAATATGCAGCACTCCTTTCACAAACGTCTGAACTTCAGGTAGTGAAGCTAGTTCTTTCTGGAAGAAAATCGACAGAGCCGAGATCTGTACCTTAATGGAGCCTAATTTCAGGCCCATAGTCACTCCTGCTTGTAGGAAATGCAGAAATCGATCTAGTTGAAATTCCTCTGTTGGGGGGCCTTTTTGGCCTCACACCAAGCAACATACTTCCGCCATATGCGGTGATAATGCTTTGCAGTTACATCTTTCCTGGCTTTAATCAGCGTAGGAATGACTTCCTCCGGAATGCCCTTTTCCTTCAGGATCCGGTGTTCAACCGCCATGCCGTCAAACGCAGCCGCGGTAAGTCTTGGAACAGACAGGGCCCCTGCTGCAGCAGGTCCTGTCTGAGCGGCAGAGGCCATGGGTCCTCTGAGATCATCTCTTGAAGTTCCGGGTACCACGCTAGTCTTGGCCAATCCGGAACCACGAGTATTGTTCTTACTCCTCGTTTTCTTATTATTCTCAGTACCCTTGGTATGAGAGGCAGAGGAGGGAACACATAAACCGACTGGTACACCCACGGTGTCACTAGAGCGTCCACAGCTATCGCCTGAGGGTCCCTTGACCTGGCGCAATATCTCTCTAGTTTTTTGTTTAGGCGGGACGCCATCATGTCCACCTGTGGCCGTTCCCATCGATTGACAATCAGCGTGAAGACTTCTGGATGAAGTCCCCACTCTCCCGGGTGGAGGTCGTGCCTGCTGAGAAAGTCTGCTTCCCAGTTGTCCACTCCCGGAATGAACACTGCTGACAGTGCTAGTACATGATTTTCCGCCCATCGGAGAATCCTTGTGGCTTCTGCCATTGCTATCCTGCTTCTTGTGCCGCCCTGTCGATTTACATGGGCGACTGCCGTGATGTTGTCTGACTGGATCAGTACCGGCTGGTGTAGAAGCAGGGATTTTGCCTGACTTAGGGCATTGTAAATGGCCCTTAGTTCCAGAATATTTATGTGTAGGGAAGTCTCCTGACTCGATCACAGCCCTTGGAAGTTTCTTCCCTGTGTGACTGCCCCCCAGCCTCGAAGGCTGGCATCCGTGGTCACCAGGACCCAGTCCTGTATGCCGAATCTGCGGCCCTCTAGAAGATGAGCACTCTGCAGCCACCACAGCAGAGACACCCTGGTTCTTGGAGACACGGTTATTAGGCGATGCATCTGAAGATGCGATCCGGACCATTTGTCCAACAGGTCCCACTGAAAGATTCTGGCATGGAACCTGCCGAAAGGAATTGCTTCGTAAGAAGCCACCATCTTTCCCAGGACCCGCGTGCAGTGATGCACCGATACCTGTTTTGGTTTCAGGAGGTCTCTGACTAGAGATGACAGCTCCTTGGCTTTCTCCTCCGGGAGAAACACTTTTTTCTGGACTGTATCCAGAATTATACCCAGGAACAGTAGACGTGTCGTCGGAATCAGCTGTGATTTTGGAATATTCAGAATCCAACCGTGCTGGTGTAGCACCTCCTGAGATAGTGCTACTCCAACCAACAACTGCTCCTTGGACCTCGCCTTTATTAGGAGATCGTCCAAGTACGGGATAATTAAAACTCCCTTTCTTCGAAGGAGTATCATCATTTCCGCCATTACCTTGGTAAACACCCTCGGTGCCGTGGAGAGTCCAAACGGCAGCGTCTGGAATTGGTAATGGCAATCCTGTACCACAAATCTGAGGTACTCCTGGTGAGGATAGTAAATGGGGACATGCAGGTAAGCATCCTTGATGTCCAGGGATACCATGTAATCCCCCTCGTCCAGGCTTGCAATAACCGCCCTGAGCGATTCCATCTTGAACTTGGATTTTTTTATGTATGTGTTCAAGGATTTCAAATTTAAAATGGGTCTCACCGAACCGTCCGGTTTCGGTACCACAAACAGTGTGGAATAGTAACCCCGTCCTTGTTGAAGTAGGGGCACCTTGATTATCACCTGCTGGGAATATAGCTTGTGAATTGCCGCTAGCACAGCCTCCCTGTCTGAAGGAGTAATCGGCAAGGCAGATTTTAGGAACCGGTGGGGTGGAGACGCCTCGAATTCCAGTTTGTACCCTTGAGATACTATTTGCAGGATCCAGGGATCCACCTGTGAGCGAGCCCACTGATCGCTGAAATTTTTTGAGGCGGCCCCCCACCGTACCTGGCTCCGCCTGTGGAGCCCCACCGTCATGCGGCGGACTTGAAAGAAGCGGGGGAGGACTTTTGCTCCTGGGAACCTGCTGTTTGTTGCAGCCTTTTTCCCCTACCTCTGCCTCTGGACAGAAAGGACCCGCCTTTTCCACGCCTGTTTTTCTGAGTCCGAAAGGACTGTACCTGATAAAACGGCGCCTTTTTAGGCTGTGAGGGAACATGGGGTAAAAATGCTGACTTCCCAGCAGTTGCTGTGGAAACTAGGTCCGAGAGACCATCCCCAAATAACTCCTCACCCTTATAAGGCAAAACTTCCATGTGCCTTTTTGAATCTGCATCTCCTGTCCACTGGCGAGTCCATAAGCCTCTCCTAGCAGAAATGGACAATGCACTTATTTTAGATGCCAGCCGGCAGATCTCCCTCTGTGCATCTCTCATGTATAAGACTGAGTCTTTTATATGCTCTATGGTTAGCAGAATAGTGTCCCTGTCTAGGATGTTAATATTTTCTGACAGGGAATCTGACCACGCAGCGGCAGCACTGCACATCCATGCTGACGCAATAGCTGGTCTAAGTATAATGCCTGAGTGTGTATATACAGACTTCAGGATCGCCTCCTGCTTTCTATCAGCAGGTTCCTTGAGGGCGGCCGTATCCGGAGACGGTAGTGCCACCTTTTTAGACAAACGTGTGAGCGCTTTATCCACCCTAGGGGGTATCTCCCAACGTGACCTATCCTCTGGCGGGAAAGGGAACGCCATTAGTAACTTCTTAGAGATTACCAATCTTTTATCAGGGAAAGCCCACGCTTCTTCACACACTTCATTTAATTCTTCTGATGGGGGAAAAACTACAGGTAGTTTTTTCTCCCCAAACATAATACCCTTTTTAGTGGTACCTGGGTTTATATCTGAAATGTGTAACACCTCTTTCATTGCTTCAATCATGCAACGAATGGCCTTAGTGGACATTAGACTAGACTCATCGTCGTCGACACTGGTGTCAGTATCCGTGTCGACATCCACGTCTGCCATCTGAGGTAGAGGGCGTTTTAGAGCCCCCGATGGCATTTGAGACGCCTGGACAGGCACGAACTGAGAAGCCTGCTGTCCCGCATTTTCGTCAAATTTTTTGTGTAAGGAGTCGACACGTGCACGCAATTCCTTCCATAAGTCCATCCACTCAGGTGTCTGCCCCGCAGGGGGTGACATCCCTTCTATAGGCATCTGCTCCGCCTCCACATCATTATCCTCATCAAACATGTCGACACAGCCGTACCGACACACCGCACACACACAGGGAATGCTCTGACAGAGGACAGGACCCACAAAAGCCCTTTGGGGAGACAGAGTGAGAGTATGCCAGCACACACCAGAGCGCTATATAATGCAGGGACTAACTGAATTATGTCCCCTATAGCTGCTGTTATATATACTGCGCCTAAATTTAGTGCCCCCCCTCTCTTTTTTACCCTTTTCTGTAGTGTAGACTGCAGGGGAGAGCCAGGGAGCTTCCTTCCAGCGGAGCTGTGAGGGAGAAATGGCGCCAGTGTGCTGAAGGAGATAGCTCCGCCCCTTTTTTCGCGGACTATTCTCCCGCTTTTTTATGGATTCTGGCAGGGGTAATTATCACATATATAGCCTCTGGGGCTATATATTGTGGTATTTTTGCCAGCCAAGGTGTTTTTATTGCTGCTCAGGGCGCCCCCCCCTAGCGCCCTGCACCCTCAGTGACCGGAGTGTGAAGTGTGTATGAGGAGCAATGGCGCACAGCTGCAGTGCTGTGCGCTACCTTGGTGAAGACTGATGTCTTCTGCCGCCGATTTTCCGGACCTCTTCTTGCTTCTGGCTCTGTAAGGGGGACGGCGGCGCGGCTCCGGGACCGAACACCAAGGCCAGTTCCATGCGGTCGATCCCTCTGGAGCTAATGGTGTCCAGTAGCCTAAGAAGCCCAAGCTAGCTGCAAGCAGGTAGGTTCGCTTCTTCTCCCCTTAGTCCCTCGCTGCAGTGAGCCTGTTGCCAGCAGGTCTCACTGTAAAATAAAAAACCTAATTATATACTTTCTTTTTAGAAGCTCAGGAGAGCCCCTAGTGTGCATCCAACCTCGGCCGGGCACAAAATCTAACTGAGGCTTGGAGGAGGGTCATAGGGGGAGGAGCCAGTGCACACCAGCTAGTCTAAAGCTTTTACTTTTTGTGCCCAGTCTCCTGCGGAGCCGCTATTCCCCATGGTCCTTACGGAGTTCCCAGCATCCACTAGGACGTCAGAGAAATGGCAGCAGGTGCTCTGGACTGATGAGTTACATTTGAAACATTTGGCTGTAACAGGCAGTTTGTTTGCTGAAGGGCTGGAAGGTGGTACAATAATGTGTGTCGGTGGGGTAGACTGGTTAATGCTGGTGAGAGTAGTGGCTCTGGTGCGCTCTTGGAGCCGGGGGTTACCATTCCACGTGTGGGCGCTCCCTGTGTCTGCAGTGAGCTACCACGTTGAAGACCAGATTCTGTTCTTGTTCAGACAATGGCAGAGCAGCAGGAGTCTTCCTGGACAATCCTTACTCCTCAGCTCTCTTAAAAAAAAGGTTTGGAAGGCAGCAGGGTTCCACCAGTCCTTTAAGTTGCTTCCCTAGGGCAGTCACTAGCTCTGTGCTCCCAAAGGTGCTCTTGATATTGCTCTCAAGTTTGCTACGCAATCTCAGAGGTCTTTTGCTTTCTTAATCAGTGCCTTGCTGAGTCCCTTGCCTCACTCCTAATCGGAACAGAGGTCTGGTGCCACTTCCCGCGACTTGGCCGAATTCCGGGAGGGAATTACCTGGAGTCTTGGTACTGCTGGATGTCCCTTTCAGAACCCTGACCAAGCAGCTCCAGTGTCCAGTTCTTCTTCAGTCACATTCATCCGAAGCCCAGCCACTCCAGTCCTTCTCCAGTTACCCTACACTGAAAGTACAGCTCTTCTCCGGTTACATACCAACTAATTCCTCTTGGTACCAATCCAACCACTGGTATCATCTCATCATTTCTCAGGCTTAATTCTGTAAACAGTTCTCATTCACTCCAGGCTCACCACCAGTAGTCTACTGCCGTATTCCCAAATTGTCATCTGTTGCTCATGAAGAAGAACTGCATCAGACCTCCTTGCTTCCACCTCCCTGCTACATCAGATTCTGTCATCAGTGACTCCTCCTAAGCCTGACCCGACAGCAAGACAACGACCCCAAGCATACAGCCAATGTCATCAGGCAGCATGGATGGTGTAATGGTTTGCATTACTGCCTCACAGCACTGAGGTCATGGGTTCAATTTCCACCATGACCCTAACAGTGTGGAGTTTGTATATTTTCCCCCGTGTTTGCGTGGGTTTCCTCCGGGTACCCCGGCTTCCTCCCACAATCTAATATATATACTGGTAGGTTAATTGGCTCCCCACAAAAATGAACCCTAGCATGAATGTGTGCACGTGTATATGTGGTAAGGAATATAGACTGTAAGCTCCAATGGGGCAGGGACTAATGTGAATGGGCAAATATAAAGCCCTGCGGAATGTGTGTGTGCTATATAAATAACTGGTAATAATAAGAATTTACTTACCGATAATTCTATTTCTCATAGTCCGTAGTGGATGCTGGGGACTCCGAAAGGACCATGGGGAATAGCGGCTCCGCAGGAGACTGGGCACAAAGTAAAAGCTTTAGGACTAGCTGGTGTGCACTGGCTCCTCCCCCTATGACCCTCCTCCAAGCCTCAGTTAGGATACTGTGCCCGGACGAGCGTACACAATAAGGAAGGATTTTGAATCCCGGGTAAGACTCATACCAGCCACACCAATCACACCGTACAACTTGTGATTTGAACCCAGTTAACAGCATGATAACAGAAGGAGCCTCTGAAAAGATGGCTCACAACAACAACCCCCCGATTTTTGTAACAATAACTATGTACAAGTAATGCAGACAATCCGCACTTGGGATGGGCGCCCAGCATCCACTACGGACTATGAGAAATAGAATTATCGGTAAGTAAATTCTTATTTTCTCTAACGACCTAGTGGATGCTGGGGACTCCGAAAGGACCATGGGGATTATACCAAAGCTTCCAAACGGGCGGGAGAGTGCGGATGACTCTGCAGCACCGAATGAGAGAACTCCAGGTCCTCCTCAGCCAGAGTATCAAATTTGTAGAATTTAGCAAACGTGTTTGCCCCTGACCAAGTAGCTGCTCGGCAAAGTTGTAAAGCCGAGACCCCTCGGGCAGCCGCCCAAGATGAGCCCACTTTCCGTGTGGAATGGGCTTTTACAGATTTTGGCTGTGGCAGGCCTGCCACAGAATGTGCAAGCTGAATTGTACTACAAATCCAACGAGCAATCGTCTGCTTAGAAGCAGGAGCACCCAGCTTGCTGGGTGCATACAGGATAAACAGCGAATCAGATTTTCTGACTCCAGCCGTCCTGGAAACATATTTTCAGGGCCCTGACTACGTCCAGCAACTTGGAATCCTCCAAGTCCCTAGTAGCCGCAGGCACCACAATAGGCTGGTTTAAGTGAAATGCTGAAACCACCTTAGGAAGAAATTGAGGACGAGTCCTCAATTCTGCCCTGTCCGTATGAAAAATTAGGTAAGGGCTTTTATAGGATAAAGCCGCCAATTCTGAGACACGCCTGGCTGAAGCCAGGGCTAACAGCATTACCACTTTCCATGTGAGATATTTTAAGTCCACAGTGGTGAGTGGTTCAAACCAATGTGATTTTAGGAATCCCAAAACTACGGGTGGTCTTCTGTTTGCCGGCGGTCGGGCTCCCGGCGCTCAGTATACCGGCGCCGGGAGCCCGACAGCCGGAATACCGACAATTATTTTCCCTCGTGGGGGTCCACGACCCCCATAGAGGGAGAATAAAATAGTGTGGCGCGCGTAGCGCGCCACCGTGCCCGTAGCGTGGCGAGCGCAGCGAGCCCGCAAGGGGCTCATTTGCGCTCGCCAAGCTGTCGGTAAGCCGGCGGTCGGGCTCCCGGCGCCGGGATGCTGGTCGCCGGGAGCCCGACCGCAGGCCAGCCGTAGTGAACCCCAAAACTACATTGAGATCCCAAGGTGCCACTGGAGGCACAAAAGGAGGCTGTATATGCAGTACTCCCTTGACAAACGTCTGAACTTCAGGAACAGAAGCCAGTTCTTTTTGGAGGAATTGACAGGGCCGAAATTTGAACCTTAATGGACCCTAATTTGAGGCCCATAGACAGTCCTGTTTGCAGGAAATGCAGGAAACGACCCAGTTGAAATTCCTCTGTAGGGGCCTTCCTGGCCTCGCACCACGCAACATATTTACGCCAAATACGGTGATAATGTTGTATGGTTACATCCTTCCTGTCTTTGATCAGGGTAGGGATGACTTCATCCGGAATGCCTTTTTCCTTCAGGATCCAGCGTTCAACCGCCATGCCGTCAAACGCAGCCGCGGTAAGTCTTAGAACAGACATGGTCCCTGCTGGAGCAGGTCCTTTCTTAGAGGTAGAGGCCACGGGTCTTCCGTGAGCATCTCTTGAATTTCCGGGTACCAAGTCCTTCTTGGCCAATCCGGAGCCACGAGTTTAGTCTTTACTCCTCTCCTTCTTATGATTCTCAGTACTTTTGGTATGAGAGGAAGAGGAGGGAACACATACACTGACTGGTACACCCACGGTGTTAACAGAGCGTCCACAGCTATTGCCTGAGGGTCCCTTGACCTGGCGCAATATCTGTCCAGTTTTTTGTTGAGGCGGGACGCCATCATGTCCACCTTTGGTTTTTCCCAACGGTTCACAATCATGTGGAAGACTTCTGGGTGAAGTCCCCACTCCCCCGGGTGAAGATCGTGTCTGCTGAGGAAGTCTGCTTCCCAGTTGTCCACTCCCGGAATGAACACTGCTGACAGTGCTATCACATGATTCTCCGCCCAGCGAAGAATCCTTGCCACTTCCATCATTGCCCTCCTGCTTCTTGTGCCGCCCTGTCTGTTTACGTGGGCGACTGCCGTGATGTTGTCCGACTGGATCAACACCGGCTGACCCTGAAGCAGAGGTCTTGCCTGACTTAGGGCATTGTAAATGGCCCTTAGTTCCAGGATATTTATGTGAAGTGACGTTTCCATGCTTGACCACAAGCCCTGGAAATTTCTTCCCTGTGTGACTGCTCCCCAGCCTCTCAGGCTGGCATCCGTGGTCACCAGGACCCAATCCTGAATGCCGAATCTGCGGCCCTCTAGGAGATGAGCACTCTGTAACCACCACAGGAGAGACACCCTTGTCCTTGGAGACAGGGTTATCCGCTGATGCGATCCGGACCATTTGTCCAGCAGATCCCACTGAAAAGTTCTTGCGTGGAATCTGCCGAATGGAATCGCTTCGTAAGAAGCCACCATCTTTCCCAGGACCCTTGTGCATTGATGTACTGACACTTGGCCTGGTCTTAGGAGGTTCCTGACTAGGTCGGATAACTCCTTGGCTTTCTCCTCCGGGAGAAACACCTTTTTCTGTACTGTGTCCAGAATCATCCCTAGGAACAGCAGACGTGTCGTCGGAATCAGCTGTGATTTTGGAATATTTAGAATCCATCCGTGCTGTCGTAGTACTACTTGAGATAGTGCTACTCCGACCTCTAACTGTTCTCTGGACCTTGCCCTTATCAGGAGATCGTCCAAGTAAGGGATAATTAAGACGCCTTTTCTTCGAAGAAGAATCATCATTTCGGCCATTACCTTGGTAAAGACCCGGGGTGCCGTGGACAATCCAAACGGCAGCGTCTGAAACTGATAGTGACAGTTCTGTACCACAAACCTGAGGTACCCTTGGTGAGAAGGGCAAATTGGGACATGGAGGTAAGCATCCTTGATGTCCAGAGACACCATATAGTCCCCTTCTTCCAGGTTCGCCATCACTGCTCTGAGTGACTCCATCTTGAACTTGAACCTTTTTATGTAAGTGTTCAAGGATTTCAGATTTAAAAATGGGTCTCACCGAGCCGTCCGGCTTCGGTACCACAAACAGCGTGGAATAATACCCCTTTCCCTGTTGTAGGAGGGGTACCTTGATTATCACCTGCTGGGAATACAGCTTGTGAATGGCTTCCAATACCACCTCCCTGTCGGGGGGAGACGTTGGTAAAGCCGACTTCAGGAACCGGCGAGGGGGAGACGTCTCGAATTCCAATTTGTACCCCTGAGATACTACCTGCAGGATCCAGGGGTCCACTTGCGAGTGTGCCCACTGCGCGCTGAAATTCTTGAGACAGGCCCCCACCGTGCCTGAGTCCGCTTGTAAGGCCCCAGCGTCATGCTGAGGACTTGGCAGAAGCGGGGGAGGGCTTCTGTTCGTGGGAAGAGGCTGTTTGCTGCAGTCTTTTTCCCATTCCTCTGCCCCGGGGCAGATATGAGTGGCCTTTTGCCCGCTTGCCCTTATGGGGACGAAAGGACTGAGCCTGAAAAGACGGTATCTTTTTCTGCTGCGAGGTGACTTGGGGTAAAAAGGTGGATTTTCCAGCCGTTGCCACCAGGTCCGATAGACCGACCCCAAATAACTCCTCCCCTTTATACGGCAATACTTCCATATGCCGTTTGGAATCCGCATCCCCTGACCACTGTCGCGTCCATAATCCTCTTCTGGCAGAAATGGACATCGCACTTACTCTTGATGCCAGAGTGCAAATATCCCTCTGTGCATCTCGCATATATAGAAATGCATCCTTTAAATGCTCTATAGTCAATATATTGTCCCTGTCCAGGGTATCAATATTTTCAGTCAGGGAATCCGACCAAGCCACCCCAGCACTGCACATCCAGGCTGAGGCGATTGCTGGTCGCAGTATAATACCAGTATGTGTGTATATACTTAAGGATATTTTCCAGCTTCCTATCAGCTGGTTCCTTGAGGGCGGCCGTATCAGGGGACGGTAACGCCACTTGTTTTGATAAGCGTGTGAGCGCCTTATCTACGCTAGGGGGTGTTTCCCAACGCGCCCTAACCTCTGGCGGGAAAGGGTATAATGCCAATAATTTTTTAGAAATTAGCAGTTTTTTATCGGGGGAAACCCACGCTTCATTACACACCTCATTTAATTCATCTGATTCAGGAAAAACTACGGGTAGTTTTTTCACACCCCACATAATACCCTTTTTTGTGGTACTTGTAGTATCAGAAATGTTCAAAACCTCCTTCATTGCCGTGATCATGTAACGTGTGGCCCTACTGGAAAATACGTTTGTTGCAGGACTGCAGGGGAGAGTCAGGGAGCCTTCCTCCAACGGAGCTGTGAGGAAAAAATGGCGCTTGTGTGCTGAGGAGATAAGCCGCCGAAAAAGGGGCGGAGCCTTTCTCCCGCTTTTTTGTGGAAAACTGGCAGGGGTTAAATACATCCATATAGCCCAGGAGCTATATGTGATGTATTTTTAGCCATTTAATGTATTTTCATTGCGTCCCAGGGCGCCCCCCCCCAGCGCCCTGCACCCTCAGTGACCGGAGTGTGAAGTGTGCTGAGAGCAATGGCGCACAGCTGCGGTGCTGTGCGCTACCTTATTGAAGACAGGACGTCTTCTGCCGCCGATTTTCCGGACCTCTTCACTCTTCTGGCTCTGTAAGGGGGCCGGCGGCGCGGCTCCGGGACCCATCCATGGCTGGGCCTGTGATCGTCCCTCTGGAGCTAATGTCCAGTAGCCTAAGAAGCCCAATCCACTCTGCACGCAGGTGAGTTCGCTTCTTCTCCCCTTAGTCCCTCGATGCAGTGAGCCTGTTGCCAGCAGGTCTCACTGAAAATAAAAAAACCTATTTAAACTTTTACTCTAAGCAGCTCAGGAGAGCCACCTAGATTGCACCCTTCTCGTTCGGGCACAAAATCTTAACTGAGGCTTGGAGGAGGGTCATAGGGGGAGGAGCCAGTGCACACCAGCTAGTCCTAAAGCTTTTACTTTGTGCCCAGTCTCCTGCGGAGCCGCTATTCCCCATGGTCCTTTCGGAGTCCCCAGCATCCACTAGGACGTTAGAGAAAAATAAATAATAAGATTTTAAACCTACCGGTAAATCTTTCTCCTAGTCCGTAGAGGATGCTGGGGACTCCATAAGGACCATGGGGTATGGACGGGCTCTGCAGGAGACATGGGCACTATAAAGAACTTTAGAATGGGTGTGCACTGGCTCCTCCCTCTATGCCCCTCCTCCAGACCTCAGTTAGAGAAACTGTGCCCAGAGGAGACGGACAGTACGAGGAAAGGATTTTTGTTAATCCAAGGGCAAGATTCATACCAGCCCACACCGTATAACCTGGAATATACGAACCAGTCAACCGTATGAAACAAAACAGCATCAGCCAAAGACTGATCAAAACTGTAACATAACCCTTATGTAAGCAATAACTATATACAAGTCTTGCAGAATACAGTCCGCACTGGGACGGGCGCCCAGCATCCTCTACGGACTAGGAGAAAAAGATTTACCGGTAGGTTTAAAATCTTATTTTCTCTTACGTCCTAGAGGATGCTGGGGACTCCGTAAGGACCATGGGGATTATACCAAAGCTCCAGACCGGGCGGGAGAGTGCTGATGACTCTGCAGCACCGATAGAAAAAACATTAGGTCCTCCTCAGCCAAGGTATCAAACTTGTAGAATTTAGCAAAAGTGTTTGAAACCGACCAAGTCGCCGCTCGGCAAAGCTGTAATGCAGAGACGCCTCGGGCAGCCGCCCAAGAAGAGCCCACCTTCCTAGTGGAATGGGCCTTAACCGAATTTGGTAACGGCAATCCAGCCGTAGAATGAGCCTGCTGAATCGTGTTACAGATCCAGCGAGCAATAGCCTGCTTAGAAGCAGGAGCGCCAACCTTGTTGGCTGCATACAGGACAAACAGTGCCTCTGTTTTCCTAACCCGAGCCGTCCTGGCTACATAAATTTTCAAGGCCCTGACTACATCAAGGGACTTGGAATCCTCCAAGTCCCCCGTAGCCACAGGCACCACAATAGGTTGGTTCATATGAAACGATGAAACCACCTTAGGCAAAAATTGAGGACGAGTCCGCAATTCTGCTCTATCCACATGGAAAATTAGATAGGGGCTTTCGGGAGACAAAGCCGCCAATTCAGACACCCGCCTTGCAGATGCCAAGGCCAACAACATGACCACCTTCCAAGTGAGAAATTTTAATTCCACTGTTTGAAGAGGCTCAAACCAAATGAAATTTCAGGAACTGTAACACCACGTTAAGGTCCCATGGTGCCACTGGAGGCACAAAAGGAGGCTGGAAGTGCAGCACTCCCTTTACAAAAGTCTGGACTTCTGGAAGAGAAGCCAATTCCTTCTGAAAGAAAATTGATAGGGCCGAAATCTGTACCTTAATGGAGCCTAATTTTAGGCCCATATCCACTTCTGCCTGTAGAAAGTGGAGAAAACGGCCCAGATGGAAATCTTCCGTAGGAGCATTCTTGGCTTCACACCAAGATACATACTTTCTCCAGATACGGTGATAATGCTTCGCCGTCACCGCCTTCCTAGCCCTTATCAGAGTAGGGATGACTTCTTCCGGAATGCCTTTCCCAGCTAGGAATCGGCGTTCAACCGCCATGCCGTCAAACGCAACCGCGGTAAGTCTTGGAACAGACAGGGCCCCTGTTGCAACAGGTCCTCTCTGAGAGGAAGAGGCCACGGATATTCTGTGAGCATTTCCTGAAGATCTGAATACCAGGCCCTGAGAGGTCAATCTGGAACAATGAGTATTGTTTGCACACTTTTTCGTCTTATGATTCTCAATATTTTTGAGATGAGTGGAAGAGGAGGGAACACATAGACCGACTGAAACACCCACGGTGTCACCAGGGCGTCCACTGCTACTGCCTGAGGGTCCCTTGACCTGGCACAATACCTCCGAAGCTTCTTGTTGAGGCATGACGCCATTGTGAAGATACGGATTCTCAGATCACTCAGGTAAACAGTTTAGTAAAGTGGCAACTGCCCTTTATTGTAAATATACACACACACACTACACAATAACATTATTAATTACAAGCCAGGATGGTATCTTACTTACTAAGTCCCCACAGTAGTTTAGAATTACAGTCTCCTGATGTCACATGCCAGCAGTAGTTCTGTGTCCCCTGGTCTGGGATACCAGCTCACACAGTGCCCTTTGCCACTGACGGCACCGCAATGCCTAGTCAGTGTCTCCACTCCAGAGGTACATATACTCTCTCTGACCTTCTGTGTAGATCTCTCCCTCAGTGCACGTCCAGTAGCCTCTTGAAACCAGTGGATTCCAACAATGCTTCTAGGCCTCAGCACACTGGCAGCACTCTCTTACCAGTAGCTTTCAGAAGCCAAACACATCACTCCTCTCAGGCCAGGAACTTCCGTGCACTCTCTTCTTCAATAGCCTCTGTTATCCTCAAACCTTTCTATGTCCTACCATAAGGCGACACCTTCTGGCTCTGTATTGGGTGGGTTACATTAAAGGGGCTGACTACAGAACACTTTCAGATAGACCTACTTTAACATGCCCAGGCGTGTCCTCTAGCACACAATAGATGTTAATTAAATGAACCTTAATTAATCTGATTGTGTGGCCTGGAAACCATTGTCTGGGGAAGAATAAGGGGGGTGTATGGACTGACATCTGAGACTGGCTGTATCCACCCAACAGCAAACACACAGGTTATCAAAGCAGTCACATGGGGGTGGGGGGGGACACACACACACACACACATTATTTTACAAACTATAATACAATAACAACCAGTACATTCATATATATACATCTTCATATGCATTCTGTACAAAATATCAGGCTAGACATATTAATCCCTGATAAGCACAAACACATATAACAGAGGGATAATGTTTCACAAAAATATGTGATGTCCAGTTCTATTGGGAATCCAGGCAGCATGCTGTATAGGTGATAACCAAGTTCTGTCCTGTCTCTTTACACTAACGCACTGAATCCAGAAACAGGCTGGCAAAAAGTACTCCTTATGAGCCAGCTGCGGCTGCATCCGTTACAAACCTCCCCTACTTTTTCCAGCCGCTGCGATTCAGTGACAAGAGTAACTCATTTGGGATGGGCAGACATCACATCTGGACCGCCTGGGTCAAACAAGTGTGGGCTTACATTTCCATCTGGCGGTGGAGGATCTGGGCTCAGCAGTTCACAGTTTTTAAGACCCCCTCCAGTATCCCAGGCACTGGGTTTAAACGGCCAGATTGATGGCGGGTATTCTCTATCATCAGAGATGCTTCCCTCACCACCCTTCTTTTTGAATGACAATACTCCCTTTATCTTTGTTGCATCAGAGAGGAGAGTGATATGCATCAACAAGATCTGGTCTCTGGGGTCCTCACTCTCCCTCCCCAACACTATATTCCCTGGGAACTCCACCTCCATCACCTCTGGTGCATCTGGACAGTGGTTTGCCTCCCCCTCCCCCATTTTGAGTGACGTTACTCCCTCTACATCTGAGGTACCACAGGTTAGCACAATCTGCATCACCAGGCTTGTATCAGGAAACCTGGCAGGGATAGTCAGTGGCTGGGGCTCTTCTTCTGCACTTAACCACTGGGCCGAATTTGGCTGCAGGGGAGCAGTGAGTATCTGTAATTCTTCTCCATGTGCTCCCCCCTCAAAAGCCTCTACCCCCTCCCTTGGGTCTGAAATGTCTTCTACGCCCTCAATTGATAATTTCTGGGCCTCCCCTAGCATAGCAAACTGGACAGCTGGTTCAGGTGCCACTGGCAGACTAGACCTCACCTGCAGCAGTGAATCCTCGTCCTTTATCAGCTCCTTGGTACCCTTGACACCAACATCTTCTTGGAACTGGCATTCATTCACCATTTCTTCATTTTCCACCTCCGAAAATGGGAAGGCATAGTGCATCTCCTCTTGGGGTATCTGAATAACAGACCCCACTTCCTTCTCATTTTCAGTAGCCTCCCCCAGTGTAGCACATGGGACAGCTAAAAGCCCAGCAAATACAAAACTCATAATTTCCTCGGAATTTCCTGGTATAGGGTAGTGCAGGGTAGCATTCACTGCACTTACCTGCTCCGTATGACCCAGACACCACTGTCTCCTGGGGTAGTCCCGCACGACCTGCTCCCTGGTCTGCTCACGCCATCTCAGTGTGGGTTCCATCAGCCGACTGCTCGAGCTATCCACCCTGTGCCCCAGTCGCTGGCTCTGCGAATCTCCTCTGTATCAAACTTCAGGTGCCAGGTTGCGTAGCTGGCACCTGCCCTGGGGCTCATCCTGATGGGACAGGGCAGTCTGTAGAATGGTGGCTGCTGGTGCAAGAGTCCGCACTGTAGGACTGTCTTCTGGTAATTCCAGCACCTCCTTTATTACCCGCATCCGATCATCGGGTGTCGCGCCATCTCCCAGCGCTTCTAGACGGGCCTGTAATACCTCCGGTGTCCTTTCAAACGTTTCTCCAACCTTCCCCTCTCCAAGGGCTTTCAGACGGGGTTACACTAACCCTCGGGATCCCATCTCCGATCCTCCGCTCTCCCTGCGGTTACTGGCATCGAATGTCCCGGCTGAAGGTCTCAACCATTCCGTCACTTGTTCCTCGTCGTCCGAGTCCTCCTCCTCATTATCAGGGTGTTCTCGATCCCATAGAACTAATCTTGCAATTAGGGATTCCTTTACATCCGTTACGGTCCCCTTAATACCGCGCGCTCGACAGACCATATGCAGGAATCTCTTGTTTAGGTTTTTGTACACCTCTGTTTCTGCCTCCATACTGCTGACTTTCCAAACGTACTAACAACTTTTCAGCAAGATACCTGGCTACTGTGTGCCAAACTGTTTACAAGGCTCTTAGGTGCCCTCCGCTGACACCTCTCGCAGCCTTACCCAGGGTAAACTGGGACTGAGTGATCCCACTGCTGCCACCAATTGTGAAGATACGGATTCTCAGATCACTCAGGTAAACAGTTTAGTAAAGTGGCAACTGCCCTTTATTGTAAATATACACACACAGTACACAATAACATTATTAATTACAAGCCAGGATGGTATCTTACTTACTAAGTCCCCACAGTAGTTTAGAATTACAGTCTCCAGATGTCACATGCCAGCAGTAGTTCTGTGTCCCCTGGTCTGGGATACCAGCTCACACAGTGCCCTTTGCCACTGACGGCACCGCAATGCCTAGTCAGTGTCTCTACTCCAGAGGTACATATACTCTCTCTGACCTTCTGTGTAGATCTCTCCCTCAGTGCACGTCCAGTAGCCTCTTGAAACCAGTGTATTCCAACAATGCTTCTAGGCCTCAGCACACTGGCAGCACTCTCTTACCAGTAGCTTTCAGAAGCCAAACACATCACTCCTCTCAGGCCAGGAACTTCCGTGCACTCTCTTCTTCAATAGCCTCTGTTATCCTCAAACCTTTCTATGTCCTACCATAAGGCGACACCTTCTGGCTCTGTATTGGGTGGGTTACATTAAAGGGGCTGACTACAGAACACTTTCAGATAGACCTACTTTAACATGCCCAGGCATGTCCTCTAGCACACAATAGATGTTAATTAAATGAACTTTAATTAATCTGATTGTGTGGCCTGTAATCCATTGTCTGGGGAAGAATGAGGGGGGTGTATGGACTGACATCTGAGACTGGCTGTATCTACCCAACAGCAAACACACAGGTTATCAAAGCAGTCACATGGGGACACACACACACATTATTTTACAAACTATAATACAATAACCAGTACATTCATATATATACATCTTCATATGCATTCTGTACAAAATATCAGGCTAGACATATTAATCCCTGATAAGCACAAACACATATAACAGAGGGATAATGTTTCACAAAAATATGTGATGTCCAGTTCTATTGGGAATCCAGGCAGCATGCTGTATAGGTGATAACCAAGTTCTGTCCTGTCTCTTTACACTAACGCACTGAATCCAGAAACAGGCTGGCAAAAAGTACTCCTTATGAGCCAGCTGCGGCTGCATCCGTTACAGCCATCATGTCTATTTGAGGAAGTCCCCACTGACTTGTTATCTCTGCAAAAACTTCTTGATGAAGTCCCCACTCTCCTGGATGGAGATCGTGTCTGCTGAGGAAGTCTGCTTCCCAGTTGTCCACTCCCGGAATGAAGACTACTGTCAAAGCGCTTACATTATTTTCCGCCCAGCGAAGAATTCTGGTGGCTTCCGCCATCGCCACTCTGCTTCTTGTTCCGCCTTGGCGGTTTACATGAGCCACGGCTGTGACGTTGTCTGACTGAATCAGAACCGGTAGGTCGCGAAGAAGATTCTCCGTCTGACGCAGGCCGTTGTATATGGCCCTCAACTCCAGTACGTTGATGTGTAGACAAGCCTCCTGGCTTGACCATAGTCCCTGGAAGTTTCTTCCTTGTGTGACTGCTCCCCATCCTCGGAGGCTCGCGTCCGTGGTCACCAGAACCCAGTCCTGAATGCCGAACCTGCGACCCTCTAGAAGGTGAGCACTCTGCAGCCACCACAGGAGAAACACCCTGGCCCTGGGGGACAGGCTGATTTTTTGATGAATGTGTAGATGGGACCCGGACCACTTGTCCAGAAGGTTCCACTGAAAAGTCCTCGCATGAAACCTGCCGAAGGTAATGGCCTCGTAGGACGCCACCATTTTCCCCAGTACTCGAGTGCATTGATGGACCGACACACTTTTCGGTTTCAACAGGTCTCTGACCAAGTTCTGGAGTTCCTGGGCTTTTTCCCCTCGGGAGAAAAACCCTCTTTTGTTCCGTGTCCAGAATCATGCCCAAGAAAGTCAACCGGGTCGTTGGAACCAACTGTGACTTTGGTAGATTGAGAATCGAGCCGTGTTGCTGCAGCACTCTTAGGGAGAGCGACACTCTTTGAAGCAACTGTTCTCTCGATCTCGCTTTTATCAGGAGATCGTCCAAGTACGGGATAACCGACTCCCTGCCTGCGCAGGAGCACCATCATTTCCGCCATTATCTTGGTGAAAATCCTCAGGGCCGCGGAAAGCCCAAACGGCAACGTCTGAAACTGGTAAGGACAGTCCTGTACCGCGAATCTCAGGTACGCCTGATGAGGAGGATATATGGGGACATGAAGGTATGCATCCTTTATGTCTAGTGACACCATAAAATCCCCCCCTTCCAGGCTGGCGATAACCGCCCTGAGCGATTCCATCTTGAATTTGAACCTTTTCAAAGTACAGGTTTAGGGATTTTAAATTCAGAATGGGTCTGACCGAGCCATCCGGCTTCGGGACCACAAACAGGGTTGAATAGTACCCCTTCCCCTGTTGAAGTAGGGGAACCTTGACAACCACTTGTGGATGACACAGTTTTTTTAAAACTCTCTCCCTTTCTGGGGGGGAAGCTGGTAAGGACGATTTGAAAAACCGGCGAGGAGGCACGTCTTCGAATTCCAGCTTGTAAACCTGGGATACAATTTCCATTGCCCAGGGATCCACCTCTGATTGAACCCAGACGTGGCTGAAGAGTCGAAGACGTGAACCCACCGGGGCAGACTCCCTCAGCGGAGCCCCAGCATCATGCGCTGGATTTAGTAGAAGCCAGGGAGGACTTCTGCTCCTGGGAACTAGCCGTAGCCTGCAGTTTTTTCCCTCTACCCTTACCTCTGGCGAGGAAGGAAGAGCCCCGACCTCTTCTGGACTTATGCGACCGAAAGGACTGCATCTGATATTGTGGCGTTTTCTTTTGCTGAGAGAAAACATAAGGTAAAAACGTAGATTTACCTGCAGTAGCTGTGGCAACCAGGTCCGTGAGACCTACCCCAAATAAGTCCTCACCTTTTTAAGGCAAAACCTCAATATGCCTCTGAGTCGGCATCACCCGTCCATTGGCGGGTCCACAGGGCTCGCCTAGCAGAAATCGCCATGGCATTGGCTCTTGAACCCAGTAGGCCAACGTCTCTCTGAGCATCTCTCATATATAGGACTGCGTCTTTAATGTGATCCAAGGTCAATAAAATGGTATCCCTATCCAGGGTATCAATGTCAGCTGACAAGGTATCCGTCCAAGCCGCCACAGCGCTACAAACCCAAGCCGACACTATTGTCGGTCTGAGCAAGGCACCCGTATGTGTATAAATTGACTTCAAGGTAGTTTCCTGCCTGCGATCAGCAGGATCCCTGAGGGCTGCCGTATCTGGAGACGGTAGCGCCACCTTTTTGGACAAGCACGTTAACGCCTTGTCCACCCTGTGCGAGGATTCCCACCGTACCCTGTCCTTTGCTGGGAAAGGATACGCCATAAGAATTCTCTTGGGAATCTGCAGTTTCTTGTCTGGAGTTTCCCAAGCTTTTTCAAATAACTCATTCAGCTCATGAGATGGGGGAAAAGTTACCTCAGGCTTCTTTTCCTTAAACATGTGTACCCTCGTGTCAGGGACAGAGTGGTCATCTGAGATATGCAAAACATCTTTTATTGCAATAATCATGTAAAGAATACTTTTGGCCACCCTTGGGTGTAACCTCGCATCATCGTAGTCGACACTGGAGTCAGAATCCGTGTCGGTATCAGTGTCTGCTACTTGGGCGTTTCTGAGACCCAGAAGGGCCCTGTGACACAGTTAAAGCCATGGATTGACTCCCTGCTTTCTCCCTGGACTCTGCTTTGTCCAATCTCTTATGTAATAAAGCAACATTTGCATTTAAAACATTCCACATACCCAACCAATCAGGTGTCGGCGTTGCCGACGGAGACACCACAATCATCTGCTCCACCTCCTCCCTAGAAGAGCCTTCCGCTTCAGACATGCCGACACACACGTACCGACACCCCCACACACTCAGGGAAATAACTATATGGAGACAGTTCCCCAATAAGGCCCTTTGGAGAGACAGAGAGAGAGTATGCCAGCACACACCCAGCGCCACCAGACCCTGGAATAAAATCCCAGTTAGGACATCGCTTTTATATAAAAATATATACAATAACACTGCGCCAATTACATGTGCCCCCCCCCCCCCCTCTTTTTTGCCCTCTGTGACCGTGTTCAGCAGGGAAGAGTCCGGGGAGCCAGCTTTTCTGCATGTGCTGTGGAATCAAACCCCGCCCCCTCAGCGGCGGGCTTCGGTCCCGCTCAAGTAATCAAAAAACTGGCGGGGGTTAATAATATACTGCCTCCGCAGTATCTGTACATCTGCCAGTGTCCCTTGAGGCTATTAACTGCTGCCCAGGGCGCCCACCCTCACAGTGCCTGCTGTTGGTTGTGTGTGTGTGTGTGTGTGTGTGTGTGTGTGTGTGTGTGTGTGTGTGTGTGTGTGTGTGTGTGGGAGCAATGGCGCGCAGCGTTACCGCTGCGCGTTACCGAACTGAAGTCTTCTGCCGCCTTTGAAGTCTTCTTTCTTCTTCTACTCACCTGGCTTCTATCTTCCGGCTCTGTGAGGAGGACGGCGGCGCGGCTCCGAGACGAACGGCGAGGGTGAGACCTGCGTTCCGACCCTCTGGAGCTAATGGTGTCCAGTAGCCTAAGAAGCAGTGCCTATCACTTAAGTAGGTCTGCTTCTCTCCCCTCAGTCCCACGATGCAGGGAGCCTGTTGCCAGCAGTGCTCCCTGAAAATAGAAAACCTAACAAAATTCTTTCAGAGAAACTCAGGAGAGCTCCCCTGTAATGCACACAGTCTCCTCTGGGCACAGGATCTAACTGAGGTCTGGAGGAGGGACATAGAGGGAGGAGCCAGTGCACACCCAAAATTCTAAAGTTCTTTATAGTGCCCATGTCTCCTGCGGAGCCCGTCTATACCCCATGGTCCTTATGGAGTCCGCAGCATCCCCTAGGACGTAAGAGAAAATATAATTAAGAACTATCTTCAGCATAAAGAAGTGAGGATATGGGCCCCACAGACACTTGATCTCAACACCATCGAGTCTGCCTGAGAATACATGGAGACAAAAGAATTTGAGTAAAGGGCCCTACAGACTGGCCAATTGCCGGCCGACGGACGACCCGGCGGCTGGGGTGAAGTTTCTTCACTCCCCCGTCATGCGGCCCCATAGCCCTGCATGCTAATATGGTCGATATCGTCCATATTGGCTTGCATGCATGCATAAAAAAGCCGGCACCAACAATAAACGAGCGCGGGGCCGCACATCTTTCATCGTTGGTGCCTACATACTGAAAGATATGAACGATATCTTGTTCATTAATGAACGAGATCATTCATATCTTTCAGTGTAATCGGCCAGTGTGTAGGGCCATTGGCCTACATCCACAGATCTGTGGTTAGTTCTCCAAGATGCTTGAAACAACTTCCCTGCCGAGTTCCTTCAAAAACTGTGTGCGCAAGTGAGAAATGTGTGCTGTTTTGGTCACATCAAATATTGATTAGACTCTTTTGTTAATTCACTTTTCATTTTGTTAATTGATAAAAATAAACTAATAACACTTCTAAAATAAGATTTTACTTACCGATAAATCTATTTCTCGTAGTCCGTAGTGGATGCTGGGACTCCGTCAGGACCATGGGGATTAGCGGCTCCGCAGGAGACAGGGCACAAAAATAAAGCTTTAGGATCAGGTGGTGTGCACTGGCTCCTCCCCCTATGACCCTCCTCCAAGCCTCAGTTAGGATACTGTGCCCGGACGAGCGTACACAATAAGGAAGGATTTTGAATCCCCGGTAAGACTCATACCAGCCACACCAATCACACCGTACAACTTGTGATCTGAACCCAGTTAACAGTATGACAAACGTAGGAGCCTCTGAACAGACGGCTCACAACAATAACAACCCGATTTTTTTGTAACAATAACTATGTACAAGTATTGCAGACAATCCGCACTTGGGATGGGCGCCCAGCATCCACTACGGACTACGAGAAATAGATTTATCGGTAAGTAAAATCTTATTTTCTCTGACGTCCTAGTGGATGCTGGGACTCCGTCAGGACCATGGGGATTATACCAAAGCTCCCAAACGGGCGGGAGAGTGCGGATGACTCTGCAGCACCGAATGAGAGAACTCCAGGTCCTCTTTAGCCAGGGTATCAAATTTGTAGAATTTTACAAACGTGTTCTCCCCCGACCACGTAGCTGCTCGGCAGAGTTGTAATGCAGAGACCCCTCGGGCAGCCGCCCAGGATGAGCCCACCTTCCTTGTGGAATGGGCCTTGACAGATTTAGGCTGTGGCAGGCCTGCCACAGAATGTGCAAGTTGAATTGTGCTACAAATCCAACGAGCAATCGTCTGCTTAGAAGCAGGAGCACCCAGCTTGTTGGGTGCATACAGTATAAACAGCGAGTCAGATTTTCTGACTCCAGCCGTCCTTGAAATATATATTTTCAATGCCCGGACAACGTCCAGCAACTTGGAATCCTCCAAATCGCTAGTAGCCGCAGGCACCACAATAGGCTGGTTCAGGTGAAACGCTGACACCACCTTAGGCAGAAACTGAGGACGCGTCCGCAGTTCTGCCCTGTCCGAATGGAAAATCAGATATGGGCTTTTATACGATAAAGCCGCCAATTCTGATACTCTCCTGGCTGAAGCCAGGGCCAGTAGCATGGTTACTTTCCACGTAAGATATTTCAAATCCACCGATTTGAGTGGCTCAAACCAATGGGATTTGAGAAAATCCAAAACTACATTAAGGTCCCACGGAGCCACTGGGGGCACAACCGGGGGCTGTATATGTAGTACTCCTTTTACAAAAGTCTGGACTTCAGGAACTGAAGCCAATTCTTTCTGGAAGAAAATCGACAGGGCCGAAATTTGAACCTTAATGGACCCCAATTTGAGGCCCATAGACAATCCTGTTTGCAGGAAATGTAGGAATCGACCCAGTTGAAATTCCTCCGTGGGGGCCTTCCTGGCCTCACACCACGCAACATATTTTCTCCAAATGCGGTGATAATGTTGTGCAGTCACCTCCTTCCTGGCTTTTACCAGTGTAGGAATGACCTCTTCCGGAATGCCTTTTTCCCTTAGAATTCGGCGTTCAACCGCCATGCCGTCAAACGCAGCCGCGGTAAGTCTTGGAATAGACACGGTCCCTGCTGAAGCAGGTCCCGTCTTAGAGGTAGAGGCCACGGATCTTCCGTGAGCATCTCCTGAAGTTCCGGGTACCAAGTTCTTCTTGGCCAATCCGGAGCCACGAGTATCGTTCTTACTCCCCTTTGCCGTATAATTCTCAGTACTTTTGGTATGAGAGGCAGAGGAGGAAACACATACACTGACTGGAACACCCACGGTGTTACCAGAGCGTCCACAGCTATTGCCTGAGGGTCTCTTGACCTGGCGCAATACCTGTCCAGTTTTTTGTTGAGGCGAGACGCCATCATATCCACCTTTGGTTTTTCCCAACGGTTCACAATCATGTGGAAGACTTCTGGATGAAGTCCCCACTCTCCCGGGTGTAGATCGTGTCTGCTGAGGAAGTCTGCTTCCCAGTTGTCCACCCCCGGGAATGAACACTGCTGACAGTGCTATCACATGATCTTCCGCCCAGCGAAGAATCCTTGCAGCTTCTGCCATTGCTCTCCTGCTTCTTGTGCCGCCCTGTCTGTTTACGTGGGCGACTGCCGTGATGTTGTCCGACTGGATCAACACCGGCTGACCCTGAAGCAGGGGTTTTGCCAGGCTTAGAGCATTGTAAATCGCTCTTAGCTCCAGTATATTTATGTGAAGAGACATCTTCAGGCTTGACCATACTCCCTGGAAGTTTCTTCCTTGTGTGACCGCTCCCCAGCCTCTCAGACTGGCATCCGTGGTCACCAGGACCCAGTCCTGTATGCCGAATCTGCGGCCCTCTAACAGATGTGCAACCACCACAGAAGAAACACCCTTGTCCGTGGCGATAAGGTTATCCGCTGATGCATCTGCAGATGCGATCCGGACCATTTGTCCAGCAGATCCCACTGAAAAGTTCGTGCGTGGAATCTGCCGAATGGAATCGCTTCGTAAGAAGCCACCATCTTTCCCAGGACTCTTGTGCATTGATGCACAGACACTTTTCCTGGTTTTAGGAGGTTCCTGACAAGTTCGGATAACTCCCTGGCTTTCTCCTCCGGAAGAAACACCTTTTTCTGAACCGTGTCCAGAATCATTCCCAGGAACAGCAGACGTGTCGTCGGGTTCAATTGAGATTTTGGAAAATTCAGAATCCACCCGTGCTGTTGCAGCACTACTTGGGTTAGTGCTACTACGTCTTCCAGCTGTTCTCTGGACCTTGCCCTTATCAGGAGATCGTCCAAGTAAGGGATAATTAATACGCCTTTTCTTCGCAGAAGAAACATCATCTCGGCCATTACCTTGGTAAAGACCCGAGGTGCCGTGGACAATCCAAACGGCAGCGTCTGAAACTGATAATGACAGTTTTGCACCACGAACCTGAGGTACCCTTGGTGTGAAGGGCAAATTGGGACATGCAGGTAAGCATCCTTCATGTCCAGGGACACCATAAAGTCCCCTTCTTCCAGATTCGCTATCACTGCTCTGAGTGACTCCATCTTGAACTTGAATTTTTGTATGTACAGGTTCAAAGATTTCAGATTTAGACTAGGTCTTACCGAGCCGTCCGGCTTCGGTACCACAAATAGCGTGGAGTAATACCCCTTTCCCTGTTGTAGGAGGGGTACCTTGACTATCACCTGCTGAGAAAACAGCTTGTGAATGGCTTCCAATACCGTCGCCCTGTCTGAGGGAGACGTTGGCAAAGCAGACTTTAGGAACCGGCGAGGGGGAGACTTCTCGAATTCCAACCTGTAACCCTGAGATACTACCTGCAGGATCCAGGGGTCCACCTGTGAGCAAGCCCACTGCGCGCTGAAATTCTTGAGTCGACCCCCCACCGCTCCGGAGTCCGCTTGTAAAGCCCCAGCGTCATGCTGAGGGCTTTGCAGAACCCGGGAAGGGCTTCTGTTCCTGGGAAGGAGCTGCTTGCTGCCCTCTCTTACCCTTTCCTCTGCCTCGGGGCAGATATGACTGTCCTTTTGCCCGCTTGTTCTTATAGGACCGAAAGGACTGCGGCTGAAAAGACGGTGTCTTTTTCTGTTGGGAGGGGGTCTGAGGTAAAAAGGTGGATTTCCCGGCAGTTGCCGTGGCCACCAGATCCGATAGACCCACGCCAAATAATTCCTCCCCTTTATACGGCAATACTTCCATATGCCGTTTGGAATCCGCATCACCTGACCACTGTCGCGTCCATAAACTTCTTCTGGCAGATATGGACATCGCACTTACTCTCGATGCCAGAGTGCAAATATCCCTCTGAGCATCTCGCATATAAAGAAAAGCATCCTTTAATTGCTCTAAAGTCAATAAAATACTGTCCCTATCCAGGGTATCAATATTTTCAGTCAGGGAATCCGACCAGACCACCCCAGCACTGCACATCCAGGCTGAGGCGATGGCTGGTCGCAGTATAACACCAGTATGTGTGTATATACTTTTTAGGGTAGTTTCCAGCCTCCTATCAGCTGGATCCTTGAGGGCGGCCGTATCACGAGACGGTAACGCCACTTGTTTTGATAAGCGTGTGAGCGCCTTATCCACCCTAGGGGGTGTTTCCCAGCGCGCCCTAACCTCTGGCGGGAAAGGGTATAATGCCAATAACTAGTTTGAAATTAGCACTTTTCTATCTGGGTTAACCCACGCTTCATCACATACATCATTCAATTCCTCTGATTCAGGAAAAACTACAGGTAGTTTTTTCACACCCCACATAATACCCCTTTTTGTGGTACTTGCAGTATCAGAGATATGTAAAGCCTCCTTCATTGCCGTGATCATATAACGTGTGGCCCTACTGGAAAATACGTTTGTTTCTTCACCGTCGACACTAGATTCAGTGTCCGTGTCTGGGTCTGTGTCGACCGACTGAGGTAAAGGGCGTTTTACAGCCCCTGACGGTGTCTGAGACGCCTGGGCAGGTACTAACTGGTTTGCCGGCCGTCTCATGTCGTCAACTGATTTTTGTAATGTGCTGACATTATCACGTAATTCCATAAACAAAGCCATCCATTCCGGTGTCGACTCCCTGGGCGGCGACATCACCATTACCGGCAATTGCTCTGCCTCCACACCAACATCGTCCTCATACATGTCGACACACACGTACCGACACACAGGGAATGCTCTATTGAAGACAGGACCCCCACTAGCCCTTTGGGGAGACAGAGAGAGAGTTTGCCAGCACACACCCAAGCGCTATAATATATATGGGAACAACCCTATATAAGTGTTGTATCCTTATAGCAGCTTAAATATAGTAATATCGCCAAAAAAAGTGCCCCCCCCCTCTCTGTTTTACCCTGTTTCTGTAGTGCAGTGCAGGGGAGAGTCCTGGGAGCCTTCCTCACAGCGGAGCTGAGCAGGAAAATGGCGCTGTGTGCTGAGGAGAATAAGCCCCGCCCCCTATTTCGGCGGGCTCTTCTCCCGGAGTTTGTGAGATCTGGCAGGGGTTAAATACATCCATATAGCCTCTAGGGCTATATGTGATGTATTTTTAGCCATAAGAAAGGTATTATACATTGCTGCCCAGGGCGCCCCCCCCAGCGCCCTGCACCCTCAGTGACCGCTGTGTGAAGTGTGCTGACAACAATGGCGCACAGCTGCAGTGCTGTGCGCTACCTCATGAAGACTGAAAAGTCTTCTGCCGCCTGTTTCTGGACCTCTTCAATCTTCGGCATCTGCAAGGGGGGTCGGCGGCGCGGCTCCGGGACCGGACTCCATGGCTGGGCCTGTGTTCGATCCCTCTGGAGCTAATGGTGTCCAGTAGCCTAAGAGCCAATCCATCCTGCACGCAGGTGAGTTCACTTCTCTCCCCTAAGTCCCTCGATGCAGTGAGCCTGTTGCCAGCAGGACTCACTGAAAATAAAAAACCTAAAAACTTTTTCTAAGCAGCTCTTTAGGAGAGCCACCTAGATTGCACCCTGCTCGGACGGGCACAAAAACCTAACTGAGGCTTGGAGGAGGGTCATAGGGGGAGGAGCCAGTGCACACCACCTGATCCTAAAGCTTTATTTTTGTGCCCTGTCTCCTGCGGAGCCGCTAATCCCCATGGTCCTGACGGAGTCCCAGCATCCACTAGGACGTCAGAGAAATCTTATTACTTTAAAGCATTTTTTCCACAGTACTGTACAGTATATTGGAACATTGTAAAGCAAAACACTCTCTGTAAAGTGATACAGAATAAAGCTGGGTACACATTGGAGTGATGGCTACTCATGCGGACATCGGAAAGAATGCCCTTGATCCCAGATTCTGTGTACACACTGGAGAGACTTTAAGGAAGGACGTAACGACCATGTTCTGTCCTTCATACCCACAAAGTCGCTAGCAATATCGCTAGGTTTGATGTGCTGAACAGCAAACCTAGCATCCATCAATAGCGACCATGGGAGTGCGCAATCGTCCCCATACACAATGAGCAGTATTCAATTCTTTCCGCCCCCTTCCACACCTGTTCTGTTTCTGCTGACGGGCGTGGTATGGGGTAGCGAGGCGCCCAACCCTTAACGCAGCTGAACCTGATTACTATGCACGCTATATGCATAACAGGGATCACTTTAGAAAGGAGATTGAGCACGACCTATCATTAAAATACCACCCATTGAGTGATGTAGGCAATTTGTCATTACAAAACGGCAAAGTGGACGACATGGCTCCACTGTGTACCCAGCTGACGTGTGCGCTGTATAAATAATACCCCTTTCACACCATAAGTTTACTGCTTGCAATGTGTGCATGGTCTCGGCAAACGCACACTTGAAAATACACAGAGCTAGGCTAGCTAACTGCACCTTGGGAGTGTGTATACCCTGCAAACAAGCCAATACATCCCAATAGAGTGAACACGACTGCTGCTAAGTAACCAGTACTCAGTCAGTGGTCTCATCAGTGTGACTGCGCTGCACCAACAATGAGGCCATCAGTGCCCCTATGATACATTACAGCAGAGACAACACAAACCACATCACTCACACACCCCCAGCCAGACCCACCTCCTTTTTCTTCTGTCCGTCAGAGAGACCCCCGCACAGAGCGAGCAGGATCCCCCCAGCCAGCAGCACTCGCGCTGACGACATGTTCTTCTCCCCGGCTAAACTTTCCTCAACCAGGAAAGAGAAGCAGTAGAAGCAGTAGCAGCAGCAGCAGGCGTGATTACGTCATTACGCCAGCGGGATGGACGTCAAAGGTTCCGTTGTCTGATTGGTGGACGCGTTGTGAGCGGCAAATCAGTGGCCGTTTAGCTGTTACTGTCCTATTTGTCAGCGGCATAGTAGGAGGAGCCGCAGTGCCGGCAATGGTCTCGTGCACATCAGTGACAGCTAGCTGACGGCGCTGCTTCCTCGTTCGCCTGAAGGGAAAACGCTCTGTGACTGGTAATAGCTGTAGCGGCTTATACAGTGGGGAGCCGCCCGCGGGAAAAGAGCTCCGTTGTGTTAGTGAGAAAAGCTGTTGTGTAGAAGAAATTTCGGGGGAGCTTTACTGCGGGGGACATGCTAACAGCACTGACTTTTATAGTATGGTTGCGTCTAGTTACCCTTCGTGGAAGGGAACATAGACACAACACTTTACAGCAACTTAATGTTTTATCCATTCTCCTTTCGTTTGATTTTATTTTGTTGTAGTTTTGCACCATTGGACCTTCACGGGCACGCATCGCTCCCCATGTTTTGGGCTCGGTCTCTCGCTCTGCTCCCCACAGGTTACTATAGAGCCGGCCCTAACCAATATGATGCCCTAGGCAAGATTTTGGCTGGTGCCCCCTAGCACCACTACTGGTTCTGCCTCTGACCTTGCACCTCTTTCCCAGCACCATCACCCCTCACCCATAGCAGTCCTTGTAACCCCTATATTTTAAATAGGAACAGTTTGCACATTTGACACACAGCCCAAAAAGGGGCATCTTCTTGCTGGGAAGGGGCATGGCCACACAATAGTAACCCCAATTCCAATTACGCCACACAGTACTGCAACTTTATTCACATTTTATCTTGCGATAGTGTCCATAATTCATATTACATCCCACAGTAGTATCACTTTACCTTATAAACGTTACTCCTCACAGTAGAGCCCCTTATTCACATTACATCACACTGAATTGCTCCTTATTCACATTACACCACACGTTATTGCTCTTTATTCACATTAGACGACACAGTAGTGCCCTTTCTATATGCAACGCTACATAGTAGAGCACCTTATACACATAATGCCACACATTAGTAATGCATTTATACACAATTCCACACAGTAATGCCCCTTACACATGAGACACATTAATGTCCTTATAAACATAATGCACCTTACACATTATGACAACCTTTATTAATGCCTTTTTACACATAATGTCCCTTACACATATGCCGCACATTATGAATGCCCTTATACACATAATGACACACATAGTGCCCCCTACACATTTGCTGCACATTATTAGTGCCCCTATACACATAATGACACACATACAGTAGTACCCTGTTACACATATGCCGCACATTATTAATGGCCATATACACATAATGACACACATAGTGGCCCTTTACACATATGTTGCACATTATTAATGCATTTTCTCATACGTCCTAGAGGATGCTGGGGACTCCAAAAGGACCATGGGGTATAGACAGGATCTGCAGGAGACATGGGCACTTTAAGACTTTAAATGGGCGTGAACTGGCTCCTCCCTCTATGCCCCTCCTCCAGACCTCAGTTAGATTCTGTGCCCAGAGAAGACTGGTTGCACACTAGGGGAGCTCTACAGAGTTTCTCTAGAAAATACTTTTGTTAGGTTTATTATTTTCAGGGAGCACTGCTGGCAACAGGCTCCCTGCTTCGTGGGACTGAGGGGAGAGAAGCAGACCTACTTCTGTGAGTTCAAAGGCTCTGCTTCTTAGGCTACTGGACACCATTAGCTCCAGAGGGTCTGATCACTTGGTGCGCCTAGCTGTTCGTTCCCGGAGCCACGCTGCCGTCCCCCTCACAGAGCCTGAAGAGAGAAGCCGGGTGAGTAAACAAGCATAGAAATCTTCAAAGGCGGCAGAAGACTTCAGATCTTCCGGAGGTACCGCGCAGCGGTCGCGCCATTCCTCCCTTACACAAGCGGCACTACATGGATGCAGGGCGGGCGCCCTGGGCAGCAATAAAACCTCATGTTTAACCTGGCTATATGTATATACAATGTATAGGGCCCCCCGCCAGTATTAAAAAAAAAAAAGTGGGACCGAAGCGCGCCATGTAGGGGGCGGGGCTTCCTCCTCAGCTAAAACCAGCGCCATTTTCTCCACAGCACAGCTGCAGAGACGCTGCTCCTGGCCCTTCACTGCTACCACAAGTAACAGGGTGCACAAAACGAGGGGGGGGGGGGGGGGCACTGCAATTTTGTGCTGATTACTATTCTATAAAAAGCGCTTACAGGTCTGGGGCATTGGTTAATTCATTCAGACCGGTGGGGCGCTGGTTGTGAGCTGGCAAACTCCTTTTCTGTCTCTCTGAAGGACCTTACTGTGGGTCTGTCCCCTATAGCCCAGTGTGTTTGGGGGTGTCAGTACGTGTGTGTCGACATGTCTGAAATTGAATGCTTATCCCAGGAAGAGGCTGGTGACTGGGTAGATATGTGGAAAGTTTTAAATGCAAGTGTGGCTTTATTGCATAAGAGGTTAGACAATTCTGAGTCTCAGAACCAAGCATGGAGACAATCCATGGGTGATGTTTTATCACAGTCTCAGGCCCCCTCAGGGTCTCAGAAACGTCCATTTACCCAGGTAGCAGACACAGATACTGACACGGATTCCGACTCCAGTGTCGACCATAATGATGCCAAGTTACATCGTAAAGTGGCTAAGAGTATTCAGTACATGATTGTGGCTATTAAAAATGTGTTGCATAACACAGAAGTCCCCACTGTCCCTGACACAAGGGTCTGTATGTTTAAGGGAAAGAAACCTGAGGTAATGTTTCCTCCCTCTCATGAATTGAACGCTGTTTTTGAAAAGGCTTGGGAGTCTCCTGACAAGAGACTGCAGATTCCCTGGAGAATTGCTATGACGTATCCTTTCCCCTCGCCGGATAGATTACGGTGGGAATCATCACCCACAGTGGACAAAGCCCTGGCGCGTTTGTCCAAGAAGGTGGCGCTACCGTCCCCTGACACGGCAGCCCTTAACGATCCTGCGGATCGTAAACAGGAAACTACCTTCAAATCTATGTTACTACCAGTACGCTACTCAGGCCGGCCGTGGCATCGGCATGGGTGAGTAGCGCTATTGAAAAGTGGGCAGATAACTTGTTATCTGACATAGACACCCTGGATAGGGACAGAGTAGTTTTGACCCTGGGTCACATCAGAGACGCAGCGGTTTATCTAAGGGAGGCTGCGAGGGATATTGGCCTCTTGGGATCAAGGGCCAATGCCATGGCAATCTCGGCTAAGAGGGCGTTGTGGACTCATCAATGGAATGGTGATGCTGACTCTAAGAAGGCTATGGAGGCTCTGCCCTACAAAGGTGAAGTTTTGTTTGGTGAGGGCCTCGCGGACCTGGTTTCCACAGCTACCGCGGGTAAGTCTTCCTTTTTGCCTTTTGTCCCTCCACAGCAAAAGAAAACACTTCAATACCAGATGCAGTACTTTCGGTCGCATAAGTTCAGGAAAGGACGTGGTTCTTCCTTCCTCGCGGCCAGAGGTAAGGGAAGAGGTAAAAGATCCCCGACTGGGGCAAGCTCCCAGGAACAGAAGTCCTCCCCGGCTTCAACCAAGTCCACCGCATGACGCTGGGGCTCCGCTGCGAGAGTCCGCACCGGTGGGGGCACGTCTTCAACTCTTCAGTCAGGTCCGGGTTCGCTCAGACCTAGATCCTTGGGTGCTGGATATTGTGACCCAAGGATACAAGCTGGAATTCCAAGACGTGCCTCCGCACCGATTTTTCAAATCGGCCTTACCAGTTTCTCTTCCAGAGAGAGAGGTAGTGTGTCAGCAGCAAGTCATTGTCACGGTACCCCCGTCACAACGGGGAGACGGGTTTTATTCAACCCTGTTTGTAGTCCCGAAGCCGGATGGCTCGGTCAGGCCGATTCTGAACTTAAAATCCCTCAACCTTTATTTAAAAAAATTCAAATTCAAGATGGAATCTCTCCGAGCAGTGATCTCCAGTCTGGAAGGGGGGGATTTTATGGTGTCAGTCGACATAAACGATACGTACCTACATGTCCCCATATATCCTCCTCATCAGGCGTACCTGAGGTTCGCTGTTCAGGATTGTCACTACCAATTTTCAGAGGTTGCCGTTTGGTCTTTCCACAGCCCCGAGGATTTTCACCAAGGTAATGGCGGAAATGATGGTGCTCCTGCGCAAACAAGGGGTCACAATTATCCCGTACTTGGACGATCTCCTGATAAAGGCGAGATCACAGGAGCAGTTACTAAAAAGCGTTGCGCTCTCCCTGCAGGTGCTGCAACAGCATGGCTGGCTCCTAAATTTACAAAAGTCGCAGTTGATTCCGACAATTCGGCTATCATTTTTGGGCATGATTCTGGACACTGATCTGCAGAGGATCTTTCTCCCAATGGAAAAAGCTCAGGAAATCCAGAACATGGTCAAGGAACTTCTGAAACCGCCAAGAGTGTCGATTCATCACTGCACTCGAGTGCTGGGAAAAATGGTGGCGGCCTACGAGGCCATTCCGTTTGGCAGGTTCCATGCAAGAACGTTTCAGTGGGACCTGCTGGACAAGTGGTCCAGGTCCCATCTGCAGATGCATCGGAAGATAAGCCTGTCCCCCAGGGCCAGGGTTTCTCTCCTGTGGTGGCTCCAAAGTTCTCACCTTCTAGAGGGTCGCAGGTTCGGAATCCGAGATTGGATTCTGGTGACCACGGACGCGAGTCTCCGAGGTTGGGAGCAGTCACACGGACAAAATTTCCAGGGAAAATGGTCAAGCCAGGAAGCTTGTCTGCACATGAACGTGCTGGAGTTAAGGGCCATCTACAACGGCCTGCGGCAGGCGGAACATCTTCGTGACCTGCCCGTCCTGATTCAGTCGGACAGCATCACAGCCGTGGCGCACGTAACCGCCAGGGCGGAACGAAGAGCAGAGCGGTGATGGCGGAGGCCACCAAGATTCTTCGCTGGGCGGAAAAACATGCAAGCGCTCTGTCAGCGGTCTTCATTCCAGGAGTCGACAACTGGGAAGCAGACTTCCTCAGCAGACACAATCTCCATCCAGGAGAGTGGGGTCTTCATCAAGAGGTCTTTGCAGAAGTGACAAGTTGTTGGGGACTTCCTCAAATAGACATGATGGCGTCTCGCCTCAACAAGAAGCTTCGGACATATTGTTCCAGGTCGAGGGACCCTCAAGCAATAGCAGTGGACGCACTAGTGACACCGTGGGTGTTTCAGTCGGTCTATGTGTTCCCTCCGCTTCCACTCATCCCAAAGGTATTAAGGATCATAAGAGGAAGAATGGTTCGGACGATACTCGTTCCAGATTGGCCACGGAGGGCCTGGTATTTGGATCTTCAGGAATTACTCACAGGAGATCCCTGGCCTCTTCCTCTCAGAGAGGATCTGTTACAGCAAGGGCCGTGTGTGTTCCAGGACTTACCGCGATGGTGTTTGACGGCATGGCAGTTGAACGCCAAATCCTAGCTAGGAAGGGTATCCCCGGGGAAGTCATCCCCACTCTACTCAAAGCTAGAAAGGAGGTAACGGCGAAGCATTATCACCGTATTTGGAGAAAATATGTGTCTTGGTGTGAATCCAAGAAGGCTCCTACAGAAGAATTTCAGCTGGGGCGTTTTCTCCACTTTTTGCAAGCAGGTGTGGATGCGGGCCTGAAGTTAGGCTCCATTAAAGTGCAGGTGTCGGCCTTATCAATTTTCTTTCAAAGGGAATTAGCCTCACTTCCAAGTGTAGACTTTTGTGAAAGGCGTGCTACACATCCAACCTCCGTTTGTGGCACCGTGGGACCTTAATGTGGTGTTACAGTTCCTTACGGCACATTGGTTTGAACCTTTACAAAAGGTAGAGTTAAAATTTCTCACTTGGAAGGTGGTCATGCTATTGGCCTTGGCGTCCGCAAGGCGGGTGTCCGAATTGGCGGCTTTTGTCTCACAAAAGCCCCTATCTAATTTTCCATGAGGATAGAGCAGAGTTGAGAACTCGTCAACAATTTCTACCAAAGGTGGTTTCTTCGTTTCACATGAACGCCTGTGGCTATTGTTGTGCCTGTGGCTACTCAACGCCTATTGTTGTGCCTGTGGCTACTGAAGCCTTGGCTGATTCCAAGTCTCTTAATGTGGTCAGAGCTTTGAAAAATTATGTAGCCAGAACGACTCGAGTTAGGAAGACAGAGGCGCTGTTTGTCCTGTATGCGGCCAACAAGGTTGGCACTCCTGCTTCTAAGTGTCAGCGTCCGGGGTCTTACCGGAACGCTGGGGCCACGGGGCGGGCTTCACGGGCGGCCGGGCAGCGGTGGTGGAGGGCTGCGGCGCTGGGTTCAAGGGTACAGGCAGCGGTAATGGCGTTGAGGGGGTCCGCTCGTGGCGGCGGGACGCCGCTGCAGCAGCTCGCTCTCGCTAAGCCGTTGCCTAGGAGACCAGGGGCAGTGAGCAGCATGTTGTCAGAAAAGGTCTGCATTACTGGGCGCCGCCATGTTGGAGACCAAGTTTCTGACATAATTCCTGTTCCTAGTTTTCCAGCCAATCCAGGGAGACTTCTTCCTCTAAAAGGGGGCTGGTTTAGGACAGGGATGCCAGTGCTTCAAGTTACAACTCTGTTGTAGGTGCTTTAGCCTGTGCTCCCAGGATTCCTGCTGTATTCTGGTACTTCTAACCCTGCTTTGCCAGTTCTCAGTTGCTGCTGCAGTTTTCCCGTTCCTAGCCTGCTGCTGCCCGTGGAGACGCTCTTGGAAAACCCGGTTCAGTAAGACCCTTTGGGCACGGATGACCCCGGGTCTCTTGCCTCGTCCTCCAAGCCACAGTCCGCAGATTCTTGCTACCAGCCAAGTCCTCGAACCACCATTCACAGTCCTCAGCTCGTTATCTCCAGCTTCATCTTTCAAGCCACAGTCTACAGTTCTCAGTCTCCAGTCACGACCCAAACTACCGTCCACAGTTCTCAGCTCCTCTACCGCAGTTTCATCTCATAAGTCGCAGTCCACGGTTCTTGTCTTCAGTCTCGTTTTACTCTCACCCACAGTTCCACAGTTCTTTGTCTACGACCACGTTCTCAAGTCACCGTTCATCAACCTCAGTTTTCTACCTTTGCTCTGTACATAATAAATACTTTTCATTGACTCTCAAACTCCGCCTACATCCTTCATTGCTCCATATCCCATGCAAAGGAACTATATCCAACCCCCCCATTTTGTTCTTCCCCAGCCTGCTACCTGCTTGGGCAAGTCTCAACTGCCGGATCCCCAAACTTTGCTAGACGTGACACTAAGCAGACTATTGCACGCTGGATCTGTAATACGATTCAGCAGGCTCATTCTACGGCTGGTTTGTCGTTACCGAAATCTGTGAAAGCCCATTGCACTAGGAAGGTGGGCATGTCTTGGGCGGCTGCCCGAGGTGTCTCGGCTTTACAGCTTTGCCGAGCAGCTACTTGGTCAGGGTCAAACACTTTTGCAAAGTTCTACAAGTTTGATACCCTGGCTGATGAGGACCTCCTGTTTGCTCAATCTGTGCTGCAGAGTCATCCGCACTCTCCCGCCCGGTTTGGAGCTTTGGTATAAACCCCATGGTCCTTTTGAAGTCCCCAGCATCCTCGAGGACGTATGAGAAAATAGGATTTTAATACCTACCGGTAAATCCTTTTCTCTTAGTCCGAAGAGGATGCTGGGCGCCCGTCCCAGTGCGGACTCTATCTGCAGTAATTGTATATAGTTATTTCTTATGTTACACAAAAGTTGTGTTTTGGTAAGGGTCAGCCTGTTGCTGAGCTTGTTGGTTCACGCTGTTAACTGGTGTTAGTGAAATGCCATGTTGTACGGTGTGTTGTGGTGTGAGCTGGTACGTATCTCACCCATAGTTTAACAAAATCTTTTTCCTTGAAATGTCCGTCTCCTCTGGGCACAGTTCCTATAACTGAGGTCTGGAGGAGGGGCATAGAGGGAGGAGCCAGTTCACGCCCATTTAAAGTCCTAAAGTGCCCATGTCTCCTGCGGATCCCGTCTATACCCCATGGTCCTTTTGGAGTCCCCATCATCCTCTACGGTAGGGGTGGGCAAAATACGTCCCGTGGGCCGGATGCGGCCCGCAAACCGATCCTGCCCGGCCCACTGCCTCCCACCAGCGAGTAATGACAAGCGGCCCGACCGGCTGAGCTGCTTGTCATTGCTCTGCACTGCAGTACCTCCTAGCTGCCGGCGGCGCCTCTCTCCCCTGCTGCGTTGTAGCAGCCTCCTCCTCCCGTCCACAGTGACAACGGCTGTGTTCAGCTGAAAAGGGGGCGGAGCTGTGTGCCGATGAGGGGGCGGGGCTACACGGGACAAGAGGCAGACTGCTACAGATCCATCCTTCCTGCCACTTCCAGCCAGATCAGTAAGTAAATGGGAAAAGTGAAAGAAAGTGTGTGTGTGATAGTGTGTGTATAATTGTGTGTGCGGGCAGTGGCGTCAGACTTTTTTTAGGTTGCGGGGAGAGAACTTTAGCTCTCGCTGTACCATCCCCTCCTGTGTTCTGTCACCATGTCACCCCCGTGTTCTGTCACCGTGTCACCCTCGTGTTCTGTCCCAGTGTCACACCCCCCGTGTTCTGTCACAGTGTCACACCCCCCGTGTTCTGTCACTGTCACCCCCCCCCCGCCGTGTTCTGTCACTGTCAACCCCAACGTGTTCTGTCACCGTGTCGCCCAGAGGCATCACCGGGTGTGGTGACACCCGGAGCGCACTCTGTACTATTACACACACACACACCCCGCTCGGGCCACGTGGCGCCCGAAAAGGGGGGGTGACCTAATTTAGAAGGGGCGTGGCCTGGCTGTCTTTTCTCTTTCGCTCCGGGGGCATGTCCAGCTTCCCCAAAGATGCTGGCTGACCCCGGAGACTGGACTGTGTGTGTGTGCCGGCTCTTATCTGTGACAGGAGCCGAGTGCTGCAGGAGATTCTCACTGCAGCACTCGGCTCCTGTCACAGCAGAAGAGCTGGCACTTTGGTGTCACCCCGTCCAAGGGGGACACCCGAGTGCCGGCCGCATCCCCCGCACCCGCCTTCTGACACCACTGGTGTCACCCCCCATGTTCTGTCACTGTGTCACCCCCACCGTGTTCTGTCACTGTGTCACCCCACCCGTGTTCTATCACTGTGTCACCTCCACCATGTTCTGTCACTGTGTCACACCCCCTGTGTTCTATCACTGTGTCACACCTTTCCCCAGGGGCTATAAGACACTGGATAATTTGCTTGCTGCGCAATAATTATCCTAAATAAAATGTTAATGTGTAAAAGGGGGCTCTACCTGTTGTCATGTGTAAAAGGGAGCTCTACCTGCCGTAATGTGTGTAAAAGGGGCTCTACCTGGTGTAATGTGTGTAAGTGGCGCTGTGTGGCGCAATTTGAATAATGGAGACTATTGTGCAGCCTTATATGAATCTGTATTATTTTTTGCCCACACCCCTTCCACATGAAGCCATGTCCCTATATTTTTAGCAAGTGGGGGGAGCTGCTATTTTGTTTGTGGCCCTCGGATACTGACAGGAAATGTGAAGTGGCCCCTCAGCTGAAATAATTACCCACCCCTGCTCTACGGACTAATGGGCCCTACACACTTGTAGATTCGAAAGATTTAAAAGATGAAAGATATGATAGTTGAAAGATTTCCCATGAACGATTATGTGCATACACACTGAACAATGTCTGATGAAAGATTTGAAAGATCCAGCTTCATTTAAATACTGGGCATGGTTTTAGGAAGGTTGGCAGGTCTTCTTTGTACAATAAATAACAGCATCCATTTAAAATCACTGCATATCTGCTCTGTAGTTTGTTTGGTGCAGTGTATACCTGGTAAACCTTTTAGCACTACCCATAAATAAAGACTCCACACAATTTTTAGTAACAATTTTAATTATACATTTTTAAAAAATAATAAATTAGAAACATTCTGGGCTGGATTCATCGATTTTTGAGCCAATGAGTGCCATGACAGCAGGGATTACACCAATAGAGGCATCAGGCATTCCAACAATTAGCCAGATACAGTGCAGCAAAAACAGTGGTGCTAACAACATAACTTGGGATGAAGAAGAAGTAAAAGAATTTGAGGACAGTATTTCAAAAGTGCACATGAAATAAAAGCATTCACAACGTTCTATTACAGGGTCAAATGAAGTGTAGAAAACCAACATTATGGTACAATTGATTTCAAGAAAAAACATATTGGATGAGGAAGGTCAAATACAAATCTGAAGACAGCAAACGAAAACGCAAATTCAAAAATTAAAAAACATTTTGATAAAAAATTTTGGTCGCCTTGAACAGTGGAGTGTGCACTCAACAGAGTGGTGAACACTCCACCTGAAGAGGTGCCAGGGAAGGGGGATTGTGGCATTTGGTAACCCGGAGCAGGATATGTGGGGTATTGTTGAGGAGGAATTACCGGCGCAGAATACATGGGAGGGTGAGTTGGGGGAGGGGCATAAGATGTACTAGGCACCTGTTTGGTATCTAACACAACGCCACTGTGGTTGGTCAATTCATCATCCTGGCCATGTGATATAATGGCATATACCAGACGCTGGGCGTATTTTTGCTGAGTGGGGTTCATGGCCCGCAACTCACAGGCTAAATGGTCTCCAATAGCTTCAAATCTATCCGGTCTGTTTTTTTAGGACCTCCTCTGCCTGCCTCAGAAATGTATCTGACCTGCTGGACGAGACAGATCTTCCAGGGATAGCCGGCCGGCGTCTCTTTCTAGCCAGAGGCTGGGGCGTTCCCATCGCCGCCTCACTCTCCTCCAGCTCCGGCATTACAGTGGCTTGGTCTGCCGGCTCATCCACTGCAGGTTCCACGTCCAGCTCCCTCGAAGACAGCTGAGTTATCCAAAAAAATTAAGAAAAATAATAAGGCAACAAATTAAACAAGAAACAGTGACATCTGTATTGTGCGGACACTTACCGGATCCACACTCTCCTCTTCCTCAGGCTCGAACATCTCGGGCGTGTTCGGCTCCTCCGTGCTCCGCGCTGTCCTCGAAGGCTCCTCATCCAATACGAACTTTATCAAGTCATAATACCATAATGTTGGCTTCTTGACTTGATCTGACCCCGCTCCTGAACATTGGGAATCTTTGTATTTCCTGTGCTCCTTAAGAAATACTGTCCTCAGATTCTAGATCTTCCTCTTCACCCACTTGATGCCGACACCTGATTGGATGGATATGTGGAAGGTGTTAAATGATAATGTAAACTCCTTGCATAAAAGGTTGGATAAAGCTGAAGCCTTGGGACAGTCGGGGTCTCAGCCCATGCCTGATCCTACAACGCAGAGGCCGTCAGGGTCTCAGAAGCGCCCACTATCCCATATTGTTGACACAGATATCGACACGGATTCTGACTCCAGTGTCGATGGCGATGATGCAAAATTGCAGCCTAAAATGGCTAAAGCCATCCGCTACATGATTGTAGCTATGAAGGATGTATTGCACATATCAGAGGTAAACCCTGTCCCTGACAAAAGGGTTTATATGTTTGGGGAGAAAAAGCAAGAGGTGACTTTTCCCCCTTCACATGAGTTAAATAAGTTATGTGAAAAAGCTTGGGATTCTCCTGATAGGAAAGTGCTGATTTCCAAAAGGTTACTTATGGCGTACCCCTTCCCGCCAACGGACAGGATGCGCTGGGAATCCTCCCCTAGGGTAGACAAAGCTCTGACACGCTTATCTAAGAAGGTGGCCCTGCCGTCACAGGATACGGCCTCCCTAAAGGATCCTGCGGATAGGAAGCAGGAAGGTATCCTGAAGTCTGTTTATACACATTCAGGTACCATACTGCGGCCGGCAATTGCGTCGGCCTGGATGTGTAGTGCTGTAGCAGCATGGACAGATACACTGTCTGAGGAATTGGATACCTTGGACAAGGATACTATTTTACTGACCCTGGGGCATATAAAAGACGCTGTCCTATATATGAGGGATGCCCAGAGGGACATTTGCCTACTGGTCTCTAGAATAAATGCAATGTCGATTTCTGCCAGAAGGGTCCTGTGGACTCGGCAATGGACAGGCGATGCCGACTCTAAAAAGCACATGGAGGTTTTACCCTACAAGGGTGAGGAATTGTTTGGGGACGGTCTCTCGGACCTAGTTTCCACAGCTACAGCTGGGATGTCAAATTTTTTGCCATATATTCCCTCACAGCCTAAGAAAGCACCGTATTACCAAATGCAGTCCTTTCAATCACAAAAAGGCAAGAAAGTCAGAGGTGCGTCCTTTTTTGCCAGAGGCAGGGGTAGAGAAAAGAAGCTGCACCATTCAGCTAGTTCCCAGGAACAGAAGTCCTTCCCGGCTTCCACTAAATCCACCGCATGACGCTGGGGCTCCACAGGTGGAGCCGGGAGCGGTGGGGGCGCGTCTCCGAAAATTCAGCCACCAGTGGGTTCGCTCACAGGTGGATCCCTGGGCTATACAGATTGTGTCTCAGGGATACAAGCTGGAATTCGAAGTGATGCCCCCTCACCGTTACCTAAAATCAGCCCTGCCTGCTTCCCCCATAGAAAGGGAAGTAGTGTTAGCGGCAATTCACAAATTATATCTCCAGCAGGTGGTGGTACAGGTTCCCCTCCCTCAACAGGGAAGGGGTTACTATTCCACAATGTTTGTGGTTCCGAAACCGGATGGTTCGGTCAGACCCATATTGAATTTAAAATCCCTGAACATTTACCTGAAAAGGTTCAAGTTCAAGATGGAATCGCTCAGAGCGGTCATTGCAAGCCTGGAAGAGGGGGATTTTATGGTGTCTCTGGACATAAAGGATGCTTACCTGCATGTCCCCATTTATCCACATCATCAGGAGTACCTCAGATTTGTGGTAGAGGACTGTCATTACCAATTCCAGACGTTGCCGTTTGGTCTCTCTACGGCACCGAGAATATTTACCAAGGTAATGGTGGAAATGATGGTGCTCCTCCGAAAGCAGGGTGTCACAGTTATCCCATACTTGGACGATCTCCTCATGAAGGCGAGGTCCAGAGAGCAGTTGCTGAGGACCAGAAAAAGGTGTTTCTCCCGACGGAGAAGGCTCAGGAGCTCGTGACTCTGGTCAGAGAACTCTTAAAACCAAAACAGGTGTCGGTGCATCACTGCACGCGAGTCCTGGGAAAGATGGTGGCGTCATACGAAGCCATTCCCTTCGTCAGGTTCCATGCGAGGACCTTTCAGTGGGATCTGTTGGACAAGTGGTCCGGATCGCATCTTCAGATGCATCGGCTGATCACCCTATCCCCCAGGGCCAGGGTGTCTCTTCTGTGGTGGCTGCAGAGTGCTCACCTTCTCGAGGGCCGCAGGTTCGGCATACAGGACTGGGTCCTGGTGACCACGGATGCAAGCCTCCGAGGATGGGGAGCAGTCACTCAGGGAAGAAACTTCCAAGGGCTGTGGTCAAGTCAGGAGGCTTGTCTGCACATCAATAACCTGGAACTAAGGGCCATATACAACGCCCTGAGTCAAGCGGAGCCTCTGCTTCGCAACCAACCGGTGCTGATTCAGTCAGACAACATCGCCGCAGTGGCTCATGTAAACCACCAGGGCGGCACAAGAAGCAGGGTAGCAATGGCGGAAGCCACCAGGATTCTTCGTTGGGCGGTGAATCGCGTGCAAGCACTGTCAGCAGTGTTCATTCCGGGAGTGGACAACTGGGAAGCAGACTTCCTCAGCAGGCACGACCTCCACCCGGGAGAGTGGGGACTTCATCAAGAAGTCTTCACACAGATTACAAATCAATGAGAACTGCCACAGGTGGACATGATGGCATCCCGCCTCAACAAAAAGCTACAAAGGTATTGCGCCAGGTCAAGAGACCCTCAGGCGATTAGCTGTGGACGCACTAGTAACACCGTGGGTGTTCCAGTCGGTCTATGTGTTTCCTCCTCTTCCTCTCATACCCAAGGTGCTGAGAATCATAAGAAAAAGAGGAGTGAGAACAATACTCGTTGTTCCGGATTGGCCAAGAAGGACTTGGTACCCGGAACTGCAAGAAATGCTCACAGAGGACCCATGGCCTCTGCCTCTCAGACAGGATCTGTTGCAACAGGGGCCCTGTCTGTTCCAAGACTTACCGCGGCTGCGTTTGACGGCATGGCGGTTGAACGCCGGATCCTAGCGGAGAAAGGCATTCCGGATGAAGTTATTCCTACGCTGATAAAGGCTAGGAAGGACGTGACCGCAAAACATTATCACCGTATATGGCGAAAATATGTTGCTTGGTGTGAGGCCAGGAAGGCCCCTACAGAGGAATTCCAGCTGGGCCGGTTCCTGCACTTCCTACAGTCAGGAGTGACTATGGGCTTAAAATTAGGGTCCATAAAGGTCCAGATTTCGGCCCTATCCATTTTCTTTCAAAAGGAACTGGCTTCGCTTCCTGAAGTTCAGACGTTTGTAAAGGGAGTGCTGCATATTCATCCCCCTTTTGTGCCACCAGTGGCACCTTGGGATCTTAACGTGGTGTTGAGTTTCCTGAAATCTCACTGGTTTGAGCCACTTAAGACCGTGGAGCTAAAGTATCTCACGTGGAAAGTGGTCATGCTATTGGCCTTAGCTTCGGCTAGGCGTGTGTCACAATTGGCAGCTTTGTCATGTAAAAGCCCCTATCTGGTTTTCCATATGGACAGGGCAGAATTACGGACTCGTCCGCATTTTCTGCCGAAGGTGGTGTCATCTTTTCGTTTGAACCAACCTATTGTGGTGCCTGCGGCTACTCGTGACTTGGAGGACTCCAAGTTGCTTGATGTAGTCAGGGCTTTGAAGATTTATGTAGCCAGGACGGCTGGAGTCTGGAAAACTGACTCGCTGTTTATCCTGTATGCATCCAACAAGCTGGGTGCTCCTGCTTCAAAGCAGACTATTGCTCGCTGGATCTGTAACACGATTCAGCAGGCTCATTCTGCGGCTGGGTTGCCGCATCCAAAACCAGTGAAAGCCCATTCCACAAGGAAAGTGGGCTCTTCTTGGGCGGCTGCCCGAGGGGTCTCGGCATTACAACTTTGCCGAGCAGCTACTTGGTCGGGTTCAAACACCTTTGCAAAGTTCTATAAGTTTGATACCCTGGCTGAGGAGGACCTTGTGTTTGCCCATTCGGTGCTGCAGAGTCATCCACACTCTCCCGCCCGTTTGGGAGCTTTGGTATAATCCCCATGGTCCTTACGGAGTCCCAGCATCCTCTAGGACGTTAGAGAAAATAAGATTTTACACTTACCGGTAAATCTATTTCTCGTAGTCCGTAGAGGATGCTGGGCGCCCGTCCCAAGTGCGGACTTCTTCTGCAAGACTTGTATATAGTTTTTGCTTATATAAGGGTGATGTTATGGTTTCATCGGTTTAGACCGAGACTATGTTGTTTGTTCATACTATTAACTGGGTAGTTATCACAAGTTATACGGTGTGATTGGTGTGGCTGGTATGAATCTTGCCCTGGGATTCCCAAAAATCCTTTCCTCGTACTGTCCATCTACTCTGGGCACAGTTTCTCTAACTGGGGTCTGGAGGAGGGGCATAGAGGGAGGAGCCAGTGCACACCCAGAGTCCAAAGTCTTTCTTAAAGTGCCCATGCCTCCCGCGGAGCCCGTCTATTCCCCATGGTCCTTACTGAGTCCCAGCATCCTCTACGGACTACGAGAAATAGATTTACCGGTAAGTGTAAAATCTTATTTTAACTATCATGTGTTTGCAATGTAGAGTACCATGAGCATAACTCAAAAAAGAAAAAGAAAAAAACATCTCTAGAGGAGAGAAAGAAGAAGAAAATGAAAAAGAAAATGTCAGGTTTGCCATTCACCAACAGGCATATCAGTGTCTATACAAAATTTCCCTTCACCAGTATTCCTATTCTCCACCCTTTGTGCATGACAAGGCACACTGCAGTAATACTGGTGTTATCATGCTGTTGAGATAAACTGTGTCAAAGTCGAAAAATATTCCAGTACACACATCACGTACAAACCACACACACACATGCCCGCTGCGCATGCACTTGTTACGCCATGCGTGCACATATTCGCAAATTGCGTATGGCCGCACCCACGGTCCTGCGCATTAGAGCGTGGTACGAGTAATTACAGTGGAATTTGTACTCTCATGGAAAAGCCACAAAGATATCATAGATTTAATATATATATTGTAAAAATCCCACACTGCTTGGCCCTTCTAAATAGCAGGAAAATCAGTCACACATAAATTAAAACTCCCAGAGACTAAAATACAATGGCCTTATTTACACTAAGCTTTGAAATTCTATAAAGAAGGCATACACCTTTGTTTACTAAAATAGCCAAGTTTCTATTTAAAACAATGAGTACTGAATTGTCATTGTCTCACCTGAAAGTAAAAACAAACGAAGTGACAATACCCAGGAACCGATTCTGTTTAGAAAATCAGAAACAATAGCTAACCACAACAAGACCAGACAGATAGAAATTTAACATTCATAGTCTAAAACCCATGGAAATGTAGGTGTTCATATATATATATATATATATGAATGAATAAATATATAATTCCTAACAAATTGAAATAGCAGGAGTATGTGTGTGTGTGTGTGTGTGTGTGTATGTATGTGTATATGTGTATATATATATATATATATATATATATATATATATATATATATATATATATATATATATATATATATATATAAATATGTGGATATATGTATATCTTGAAGATTGAAATAGATAATCATATCATGTGTGGGATCATATTGTTCAGAGACACGTAAACATTAATCTGGTGGGAATAAGAACATTATTAAATATTACCTCATTAAGTTATTAATAATACCAGATTTATGATTAATGTGATGGGTTTAACTGATCATGGGGCGGGAACTCAGATGTAAACAACAGAAACCACATCTCAAGTCCTAGCCATCGCCCACTTCATGAACTGACCAATGGTCCCCGGTGCACAGGATATGTCCCACCCCCGAACCAATGGAAGAAGAGCACACAGTGTCTATTGTATTGTATTATGTTTTGATCTGAATAAAGAGTGAGCTGCAGGCCAGGTCACTATCACAAACTCTTAACGCTTTCAACCTGATTAGCGGAGGACCGGGACCGGGAAGCGCACGCGATTATTCACACGTATGTACATTGACTGTAGCCATTATTCTGTTTAGATTTATCTTGTTAGCCTGTAGTGTATGATTTGTACTGTTTTACCTTTTGCAATAATCCACGGTGGCCTTAGAACCCTGTGGTTTCAACTACAAATCGGTGTTGTGTCCTCACTTTCCTGCAAGGGTCTAAAGCGTATTTAACTGTATAAGGTTTATAAGTATTGATAAGGTGTACGCACTGCGGGTACTTTATACCGTCAGCGCTACTTAAGGTTTAAGGTATAACATCAACATCATTGCAGTGCTTTGCTGCATAAAGGTTTAAAGTGTAACCATATTATTACATTGTTTTACTAATAAGGTTTAAAGGTTATCAATTGTGTGTGCGTGCGCTGTGCGTACTCTGTACACAGCGCGGCGTGTGTACGCCAAGTACGTACCATGTACGGGACTCTACGCAAATAGCGTACAAAGTGCGTAGCGCGTGTATTCAGGTAAAAGTGTATCTAGAGGTATAGCTTTATGGTTTAAGATAATATCGACATTATCAATTGGGGGCTCTCACGGGATATCACGTTCTTAATGATGCACTGTACATTACAAACGCGGCTGTAATTGACCGGCTAATGATGGACGCATCGCAAAATGCTGACGAAAAAACATCCACGTTAATGTATTGTTGTGGTATCAGTAAGATGCTGATATGAAATTTAAGGGACAATTCGTTTCTCATAATATTTAAGATGCTAAAATGTATTTTTATTGTTGCAAAACAAGGTTCAAAGGTCATATTGTGTTTGATTCAGATTGGATTGTTTATCTGTTTAAGTAGGTTTAAAAGTATATTTAAAAGTTGCTGCATAGCTTTGATATAGTTTTATTTTTAACTCAGGCCTAAAATAACTTCAGGGGCTTGCATGGTGTGTGATTTCTTTGTGACAAAGGAAGCCGCATGGTTTGTCCTCCATTTTGGACTAACCACATGGCCTGTCCACCATTTTGTGTAACCCTCATGGATGTGGAAGGGGGAGAAGCAGTGGCCATATTGGGAAGGTCATTTTTCTAAATAGCTGTTTTTCACTGCCCGGAATAATCAGCTCTCCTTGGTCAAAAATAAATCACCATTTATGAGTTACCAATGCATTTATTTAACCCATGCCATAGTCAATTACAAATAGTTTCAGATGGGGCTTAATGAAAGTTAATAGTAAGATGAATACTTGATGTAAGAAGTACACACAGATATAAAAAAAAAGTTTTTCTCTCTCTCTAAGATTCAGTTAACTCTGCTTGCTATAAGATAGCCATTGAAATACAAATTAACCTGTGTAACTGCTTTTTCCTAGCAGTGAAAAAACCCACCTTTACAGGCAGCCAATAGCACAAATTGTTCAGTGTCCAAGATTTAGTTTAAATAAAACCTTCTCTACTGTATTACCTCTGGGGAAAGCTATCAGTTAACAGGAAAATATATTTTTCTGATCAGAAAACTATAGAGTGTTAGTGTGGGCTGAATAAGGTGTGAATGTATTGAACCCCACTTGGTGAACTTGGTGAACTCGGTGAACTTGGTGAAACTTGGTGAACACGGTCTAGGTGAATACGTGGTGAGCACGGTCTAGGTGAATACGTGCAACGGAGTGTGATAAAGTTTTCGTGGTATTACACTCCAGGTGTTTTGGAGCACAGTGTGAAGACTCCAGTGATCCTACCACTTATAGATAGCAAGTGTCTATGAGCGGTACGATTGGACCGCACGGTTGTGTGGGCAATACGTGGCGCAACGTGATATGAAGTTTTGCATATTTGTGTGTAAATCTCGTCATCATACGCGTTGTGTAAAGCACATGCAAGTGTGATTTGTGTAAAGTAAAGGTTTAGGGAGTTTTCGCTGGTCCCTCCAGAGGCAGATATTCACTGGGTACCTAAAGGCCTAGGGGATATAGGCCGAAGTAGGGCCTGCAACGGCTACACGTGTCTGCTAAAAAAAAAAGGCGGATCCGTGATACTCGGAGCAGAAGAAGTTAGTGGCAGAACTTTGAGGACTTCCACCGGTAGACTACTGTGTTTGGTGCATTTTAGGAAGTTTTCCCGTGTTAAAAAGGTCCACAATGGGAGCCAAGTGCACAACACAGGGACGTTCCTCAGTCAGGGTTCAGACAGCAGAATTGAGACCCAGGGGGTCAGCTCGTTTAGTAATGTGGGGGAAGTATGGTCCCCACACTGAGACCTTTTGTGATGAATGGACACGAATGACTGTGGGGGATAAAGCATCATTTCCTGGGATAGGTAGCTTTGAACCAGAGGTATTGCAGAATTTAAGGGTTAGGATATGTCTGATAAAATCCCAAAAGCAAAGGGTCAGACACACAAACTTTAAATTTATGGCAGCAACAGGGCGATATGCAAGAGAAATTAACATATGCAATCGGTTCCAAACCTAGCGGGAATGAGAACACAAACACACCATTGTCGACACAGGTCGAAGGGGAACAGAAGGCTACAGTCAATGATACATCCGTAAATGATAGTAATATGAAAGAGCAATGTATTAACCCTAACTTTTGCAAAATGCATCCTGTTTTGAAGTCTCTCTAAGGTTTTAGGTCACAGGAAGATGAAGGAGTCAGCCAAATCGCAGCTCTCCTCCAAGCAGTCATGTTGCAGGAAACTCAGGTGGGACCTGTCCAACCAGGTAGTGCAGTAACAGTATTCCCCAATGAAAGAACGGGTGAGGTCATAGCTACCGGTAAGTATGAGACAGTTCATTGCACAGAAACAACACACAGTAAACAGATTAGGAACGGAATGGTAGGATTACACCCTGTTTTGGAAATAGTAACTCCCAATGGGGGAACCGATAGACAGGAAGTAGTCCTCACCAGGAATAATGCAATGTATTGCCCGTGGCCCAGAGATGAGCTGCGATCAATCATTTCAGAATTCCCCGACCCTCAGAAGCATTTAGCCAGATGTCAGAAATTTAACAGAGATCTGGGTAATGTGTATGAACCGACAAACCAACATTGGCGGACATTTTTGAAAGCCTGCCTACCCCCTAATATTGACACCCTAAAATTAATCACTGATTGTAGATTAGAGTCAGATATTCCTATGACTGACAGAAACAATCAGGAAAATATAAAACGAATTAATAGGCAATTAGAGTTGTGTTTTCCCACTGAGTGGAGAAGAATTTTCTCCATAAAACAGAGGGAAAATGAAATGGCATCTGACTATTTCCACCGAGCACTGGAGGAAATGGACAGATACGTGGGGGTATTAGATGCAGGGAATGATGAAAAATACAAAGAAGTGGCTGTGTCTGTGCTAATGGACAGACTCGATCAGACAGTGAGGGACAGAGTACAAACCTCTTTGCCTGGTTGGAGAGGGGTCACAGTAGCTTGCCTTAGAGAGTGCGCAACTGAACACCATAGGAATATTGCTAGGCGTAGAAAACTGCGAGAGGAGAGGTTGAGGATTGAAAGTATGCAGGCTCTTACACCAAAGTCTCATCAGCCCAAACCCCAAAACCCTAGTAGTAACAAAAGATCTAAGATATGTTACATTTGTAAAAAATGAAGGACATTTTGCTAGAAATTGTAGGAGTAGTGGAGCACATAGCCAATATAGACCCCTAGACAGAATAAATAAGTCACGTTATTAAACACATAGACAGGATCAAGGGACATATAGTAAGGAATCACGATACAGTATAGAAAAACACAGATTCGGTTAATGGTAAGAACAGAATAAATGCAACTTTACCCTTTTGACAGAACATACGGAGATTAGGAGGAGGCTTCTAAACTTCTGCTTCTCTCTAGCAGAAGTGACCTCTAAGTAATTTAACAGGAGTTTTGTTAGAGATGGTATACATATAGAGTGCTCCCACCCAGGAAGCACAAAATATGTTAAATACCCACGGAGACTAATATTGCATTTCACTGTTTTAGAAGCATGTCCATAACAGGTAGAGGAAATGATCTCAAAGATACCGGGTTCCCTATGAACTTAGAATGGACAAGACACTGGATTGATGGCTGGGATAGTCCCAGTAGAGATATAACACATAGAATTTTTTTTTAAGGGAACAGCCTGATTAGGGAATCATTCCCCGTAGTGCCCAATCCAGATGTCAAACTTTGTAAAATCTTCTTTGTTACTAAACTCTGTGAGTTGCTTTCAAAGTTTCCTCTTCATCTCTGACGTTCACCGACAGAATTACAGCTCAAACGTCACATGTCTACTCGGTCTTTTCAGAGGTCTGCCCAAACCCAGTATATCTCACCAGCATCACTGTACCTGGCCATGCACAAAGGGTGGAGAGTGGAAATACTAGTGAAGGGAGACTGTGCATAGATACCGATAGACATGATGGTGTGACAGCCTGATGGTGAACGCAAATCTGACCAATTTTCTTTTTATTATTTTCTCTCTCTCTTTCACTTTCCACGGATGGTTTACTTCACACAACTGATAATACACAACAGTTAAACACATTGTAATGCAAGATTCATGTTCCCTATAGAAAGGTCTCTGACTCGGAGAGAGCATCGTATCACTGGAGTGTCTGTTCCGGGAAGGTTGAGAGGCAGGACTATTGTCACGGCACCTGAGCGCGGAGAACAACAAGATCAGAGGCGGTTGTCGCACCAGTTTCCTTTTTCCCTTATTATTATTTTCTCCATCTCCCATTACCCTCCTTTCCTCCCCCTTCTTGTTCCCTTTCTCTCCCCTTACCAAGATGGACTTACCCCAAGAGACTGCATTCCGAGTTTTCCTGTTGACCCTGTTGTTGACCAGAACAGTCTGTTTCGGTAAGAGTACCAGAGAGGTCGAGAAAGGATCTGGAATGGGTTCTGACGGCAAGGACGGATTTGTAGAATTCCAAGAGCAACACATCACTCGAGCAAAGGCGAGTATCAGAAAACGATCTGGTAGTCTAGAAGCTAGGAGGCACTGTGAAGGGTTATTGGCTGAGGAAAATTGCATTTGTAGGAATTGTGAAAACATAGTTGAGGATGGGTGCATCCAGAGATGTCAGTCCAGCCTTAATATCAACATGGACCGTCATCCATTGAGTGATTACCACTCACTAGTGGGTAAGGTCTTAAACCAGACAGAATGCTGGGTGTGCTCACAAGTACCTCAAGGTCAGAGCAAGTCAGGATTAGTACCATACCCGTTAACGATAGATGAGGTACTCGAATTACGGGGTGGGAGACCGGTGGACAAGAAATTTAATATTTCTAGGCCCCCTAGTTTGAAGCTCCACCAATACCATGTGGATAGATCCTTAGTGTGTTTTAACATTTCCAATTCCCGAAAGCCGGGAAATTGGGAGGTGACATGGAATAACCAAACCATGGCATTCTCGCACAGAGCTGATAGGATACCCATAGACTCTGAACTTATACGCCAAATAGCCAACAGTGGAAGGTATTTTCGGTACAGGTATACTCAAGGAAGTAAGACCATGTGGGTTGGAGAAGTATCACCAGGGTACTGTGCGCATATCATACAGCCTGATACGTGTACTGAACAGATGAGAGACATAGGGATAGGATTTTTCACTTGGAAAGTTTGCAATATGGTAATGTCATATTCTGTCCCATATGTTCTCCCCGATGATGCTTATTTCATATGTGGGAGGAAGGCTTATAAGTGGCTTGCCCCAAACTCAGAGGGATTGTGTTACATCGGAAGAGTGTTGCCAGAGGTTATGACCATAACCCATGAAAAGATGAAAGACGTTCACCGCAGTGCTCAAGCTCCTTATACTCATACTCATTATGAACACATCGTTAAGAGACACATTATAGATAGGACAGAGCACGTAGCCTCTGATTTGATCCACGAATCCACCGGGATTCAATTCCTTCTCGCATTAGATATCACCCATACTGCCAGAGGAATTCTAAATCATAGGTACATCCATGTGCTAGCGAATCTGATAGATAATATCACTGAGATGTATGACGACACCTTCAGATATACGGGAAGGGAGTTGCAAGCTTACAAAACGGAACTGATCCAGGACAGGATGGTCCTCAATTATATCACAGCCGTGACGGGAGGGTACTGTGTCACATTGGCAACTCAATATGGTGTGAAGTGCTGCACGTATATTACAAACAGCACTGACGACCCAACTGAGATCATTGATCAAAAGATGGACGATATCTTGCATTTGAAGTGGGAGTTCCGACGGAGACACAACCTTACCCTGACTGCTGTGAGTAATGAACTGACCGGCTGGGTCTCATGGTTGAACCCACGAAATTGGTTCTCAGGTTTAGGAGAGTGGGCCCAAAATGTTATCATGAGTGTGGGAAAGTTTCTCCTTTGTATCCTGGGAGTCGTCATAATTATTGGCTTGATATTTAGATGTGTTCGAATTTTAACGCGGCGCAAGCGCAGTACAAAAGTGATGAGTTTAAGGAGCAGGGGCATTGCTACAGCAGCAGATTTAATTTATGATCCATCTATAGAAACGATGTTGTGATAAAGATTGCAAAAGAATTCCACGGCCCGTTTCTTTCACCCGTTTTTCCTGTGTTTCAGCAAAAATACACCCATCCGGGAGAAGACTTCAATCAACACCCAAGAATGATTACGCAAATGTTATGTGAATGTATTTTTGATATGTTTCTTATCTTCATCTCTACAACCTTCAGGTAGTGACACACATAGTCGACAGGTGATATCCACATATTAGCATTCACATATGTTCCCCCTCCATGTATCATCAACTAAATGTGCACCCCAATTGTTGGAACAAGAAGCCGAAAAGAGCTTGGTAGTGTTTGTTGGCCCACTTACAGACCCTTAATACGGGATAAGAAGGATTTAATGTATACTTCGCAATACCTCGAAGCTTATCTAGAACATATACGGCACAATGATACATGCCCCTCAGACATGGATTCATACATACATGCTTTTTACTATCCCACTAGGTCATACATTTCCTACCTACCTGTTAGGTTCCTGGTGCTCAGAACAAGGGAGATGTTGCGTAGTGAGTCCTGTGCACCAGAACGTGACGCTGAAATAAGGTGTGGTGTGGAAATAGCCCCTAGCACCCTACCTCCATTGTTTCACCCGTGTGGTCAGTTCACGCCTGAGTGACTATGGTTTCTTGGGCCCACGGCAGCCGCGTTTGAAGGGCGGATTAGGTCTGCCCAACTCCGATGCCCCCAGGTCTTAGTTTGAGACAAGGCGTGAACCGAGACAGGATAATAACAAGGGGACCTCTAGCTAAAGCAAACAGAAGGCTAGGGGCTACTAACAACCCTAAAACTAAATATATGTGCGGCACGCCGCCAAAGGAAAAGAACAACCAAGGAAATGCTGTCCACTCGCCGACACAATTCTGTTGTGTACCGGCAGTGACAGCATAAGCAGAACCCTCTGCAAAACACCAGTAACAAATTATAACCAAAGAATACTGCGGCCTAGGCCGACGGACGCGGCAAAGCCGCTACTCACGGAACCGGTACAAATACTGGCAAACGGACTGGAACCCCCAAAGCAGCCGACACAGACTCTCAGAACTGGAGGACAGGCAGAATCCCAAACGACAGACCGGTGGACACCAAGAAGCCAGACACTCGCCCAGGAAAAGACAAAGCCACAGGACTCCTGGACAGGTAAAGCTTCACGGCAGGACACAGGATCAGACACTGGAATCGACACTCAGGAACCGACACTCAAAACAGCTAGACAGGAGCTCAGGAACTGGCAGAGACTAGCTCAGAACTCAAGAACTCTGGAACTCAGGAAATATCACCAGCGTCTGTGAATTGCACTGAGCCAGAATATAACAGAGAGTCTTAATTAATTATGTCGTGCAGCTGCCCTGCTGCACAACTGAGAGGTGCAATCAACAGACAGGTGAGGCTGAACACATGGGAACAAGCTGCAATTACACAGACTCACCACCGGCAGCAAACAAGAGTATTCCTAAACCAGAGCAACGGGAAATCCTGGCCTGCAAGACAACTATAAACATAAAATAGGAATGAACCACTACCTGTGGTTCATAACAGTACCCTCTCCTTAAGGGTGAGCTCCGAACACCCCATGACACCCACGGGGAACAGAAACAGAAGTATAACATAAAATACATAACCAAAATGCAAAACAGGAATGAGCCACAGCCGTGGCTCATAACATTACCCCCCCCCCCCCCCCTTGAGGAGGGGTCAAAGGAACCCAAAGTTCAGGTTATCCAAAACAAGGTATACATTAATAAACCTGACACTTGAATAAACAAAGATAAGAAACAGAAACAAGCTGTGGCAACAGCTTGTAACAGTGCCCCCCTCTTGACGGTGGCCACTGGACACAAGACAAGGAAAAAAAATATTTTTTTTTTATATCTCAAGGCAAGAGCCAATAATTATTTATTTTTCTTCTTATTATTATTTTTACAAAGTTCTTGAGGTCTGACCAAGGTAATTCCCCAAACATTGTCTGAACTGATGGTACCTCCCAGCAAGGCTGGGTTCAAATCAGAGATTGGGTTCTTAAACTTGGGAGCTGAACTTTCAGGCAAAGTACTCCTATTAGAAGAAGACAGAAAAGCACATCCTGCAGTCAAAACAACGGGCTGAGACTCTTGTGCCGAGTTTACAGTATTTGGTGGACTCTCAGCAGACAAGACGGGTGACTTAGAGGAACCTGAACCAATTTCTTTTTAACCATATCTTTTAATAACTGCATCACTGAATGCTGGGGGATCCTGAAGAATGGGATCTTCAGCTTTCATTAGGCTGGTCGCCCATTCAAAAGGCTCTCCTCTAAAGGAAGATATCAGATAGAGCACAAGGTTCTCTGTAGTGATGCCCAGAAATGGTCTAGACAACATAATGATGTAATAGTGTTTGTAAAGCGCCAGAAATTGGACTAAGTCCCCATCAAAGATTATAGATGTTGAGATATCAACAGAGTCAGGATCTGCTTCCTTCCCATCTGACTGACTAGAGTGCTTTGCTAGGACCTGGTCACTATTGACCTTACTCGAGGCTGAGACTTTCTGAACCCCACCGGGGGCAGTGACTTTCTGAACCCCACCTGGGGCAGTGGCCCTCAGAACCCCGCCTGGGGCAGTGGCCCTCGGAACCCCACCCGGGGTAGCGACTTTCTGAACCCCACCCGGGGCAGTGACTTTCTGAACCCCACCCGGGGCAGTGGCCTTCAGGAACCCCGCTGGGGTCAGCACCTCGGATTCTTTTACTGGGACTGGGCCGTCGGCCTCCCTCTCTGAGTCGATAATTATCTAAACTTCTCCCGGGACTATGACTTCCGGGACTTTTGCTGAAGCTATAACCTTCAGAACCTCCACTAACGCTATGCCTCTTAAGTTCTTTCCTGGGGAAGCGACCTCTAGACCCTTCTTTGGGGCTGCGTCTCTCGAGACCCCACTTGGGGATATTACTTCAAAGACCCCTTCTGGGATTTTGCTTCTCAAGTTCCCTTCTAGAACTATGGTTTTAGATACCCTTTCTGGGGTTGCGCTTTTCAAGTCCTTACCTGGGGAAACAGCTTCTGAGACCCCTTCTGGTATTGACACCTGAGCTATAATATTCAATGTCCCTCTATAACCTAGAGCATCGGGTACCGCTCCAGGACTCTGGGCACCGGGTACCGCTCCAGGACTCTGGGCACCGGGTACCGCTCCAGAACTCTGGGCACCGGGTACCGCTCCAGAACTCTGGGCACCGGGTACCGCTCCAGAACTCTGGGCACCGGGTACCGCTCCAGAACTCTGGGCACCGGGTACCGCTCCAGAACTCTGGGCATCGGGTTCCGCTCCAGGACCCTGGGCATCGGGTTCCGCTCCAGGACCCTGGGCATCGGGTACCGCTCCAGGACCCTGGGCATCGGGCACCACTTCAGGACCCTGGGCATCGGGCACCACTCCAGGACCCTGGGCATCGGGCACCACTCCAGGACCCTGGGCATCGGGCACCACTCCAGGACCCTGGGCATCGGGCACCACTCCAGGACCCTGGGCATCAGGCACCGCTCCAGGGGTTTGCAACTTTGCTTCAACAGGAAAATCAAGAGAGGAAAGAAACATTCTCCTTTGGTTCCTGAATCTATAATGGGACTCCCTAGCCCAAGGACCCCAATTATAGGACAGAGTGCTTTTTAGTGTGGGTTGTGTGACAAGTACCTCTGCCACAGTAGAGACAGGAGTAGGTCTTGTATCCTGACTAAACTTGGCCAGAGGGCAGGACTTGTCGCCACACTTTGGCTTGCGCAACTCACAGGTCTGCAAATAGTGGCCTAAATCCCCACAATATAGGCATAAATCTAAGTTTCTGCGACGCAGACGCTCCTCTTCTGAGAGCCTGGGCCGCAGAAAACTTTCAAACTTTTTCTCTCTAATTAAACCTGAGGATTCTCTTGTGACCATATTGTGAGCAAGAGTCTCTTTAGAGGTAGATGAACTCTCAATAACTTCTGGCAAGATAAGCAAAATTTTAGTCAGAAGGTTTTGCAGTTGCTTTAAGGATTGCTGCAAAACTTCCAGTCGCAAAAAAGAAACATTGCAACAGAGATCAGTTTCCTGGGGTGCACTCCATCCCATTTACAAATGGTTTAGTAATTCCATAAACTCATTACTGGGTACATATCCTCCAGCAAAAATAGCCAATATCCACGTGGAATATTCCTAGCTTGTGTTCCACATATGATATTATTATGGCCTTATTATTCGGCCATACTAAAGCGAAATATTTAAAATTAATAGAAATAGAAAAACGTGAAGAAAGAAAAAAATCTTTATTAGACAGATTTCTGTCTTGTGTGAAAATAAAAATGTTTAAAACCAAATCGTGTGCCGCCTATTATTACTTATATATTCTCAATATACTCTTATGATGGGTACAATGTTTATAGCCCTAATTTTTCATGTGTATATCCACTATAGGTAATAGTATAGTCCCATCCTTATCCTGGATTTCTGTATACAATATATACTTGCACCTATACTCGAATGGTATTCTGCTTGTTATATATCTTATGTTGTGTATTGGTCATACAAATTAACCACAAAAAATGGACGAATAACCCTCAATTTAACGTTTAAATCACAGCCTTAGTGTTTACAATACAGTATGTCCATTCACTTTCTTATACTGATGACTCTTGTTTTTCAGTATGATGTTACCTAGTATGCAGGAAATAGCAACAAATGTTTAGTAACAGCCTTGGTATTTCTACTGTATCAGTTCAGCATCATCTGCAACAAATGTTGCCATGTGTGTTGTATTTCAAGTTCTTAACATCCTGCCCCTACTTGTATGCTTGGGACACTCGTGCAGACTTTACACATGCAGATTTATTAACTGTGCCTAAAATTAATGCCCCAATTGTTTTCTGTGTATACAATTGCGTGACATAGGTGCATATGATTACACACCTGTATTTGTTGACACTATTCCACAAACAGAGAAATACGTCCCAGATAGTAAATCAATCTATTCATATAAATTATGTTAGATATCCCAGTGTGTTTCCATCACATCTGATCCTGTGCTTATCTGCACAGTACTCTGTAATTCCTCATGGATCATGTGCATTCAAGACACTGATTGCTGGAGGGACTGTTGTTTATTCCTGGTACACACAAACTATAATAGAATTTGCAGAAGTCAAAAAAATTTATACGTATATATTTGTGTTTGCACTATATAGTATAGGAAGGAGACTCTATTATAGGAAGCCAGGCTGTGCGCGTATATCAGAATCTGTTTACTGTCCATGCATTATTTATAACGAAAGGCTATGCTCAATAATAGATAGCCACTGTAAACAGGGTCAGCATAACCTTTTCTGCAGCATAACTGTCTATGAATTCATGCAGGTTATCTAATTGTTGTACATATTTCATTACTAAATGTGGTGCCTAAGCACACAAGATCACAAGCATTTGGAAGTGCAGGGGAATATTTAGAAGGAGTCAAAAGGACTTGCATACTATTTGTGATATACCTTCCCCCCCCCCCCTTTTTTAGGGATGATATCAGTAATTATAGGTGTATCTTGATTTTAAATATCATCACCAGTAAATATATGGAGATTAATTATTGACTTCTGTGGACCTTAATACAGTGTGTATGTACTAGCAATAAAACAGCAGTCCCCGCAATAAACAGGGTGTGGAGTGTCAATAAAGATACACATATAAACTGTAGATTCCTGCAAACTCCATCATAGCTTGTGTGTATCAGTAACAAACAACAGCAGTAACAAACAGTAGTCCCTGCAATAAGGAGGGTGTGGAGTGCCAACACAAATATATACGTATAAATTTTTTTGACTTCTGCAAATTATATTATAGTTTGTGTGTACCAGGAATAAACAACAGTCACTTCAGCAAGCAGTGTCTTGAATGCACATGATCCATGAGGAATTACAGAGTACTGTGCAGATAAGCACAGGATCAGATGTGATGGAAACACACTGGGATAT